>NC_026153.1:11471619-11585202 GCF_000512975.1 Sesamum indicum
TTTATTTTATTTTTTCTGCAAATTGTTTCGATTATTGTGAAATATTTTCTGTGGTGAAATATTTTTTTGTTGTAAACTTCTTGCTATGTATCTGTTGTGTGCAATCTTATGCTCAGTGCATTAAAAATGTTTCTTTGTGGATAGCCTTTGCGGTTGTTAGTCTTTGTGACTCGGCCTTTGGTGGCTGTGGACTTTCCACTCAGATCTGGCTCTCTAGCCTTTTACTATTTTATTTATTTTGTTCTTGTATTTTACTGTTTTATTTTTGTATTATTTTGTAAATAAGTTTGTATATTATAAGGGTTGAAAATCCCACAATTTCTGTAATAGTTGATTAGGATAAACTCCTAACAAATATATAGGGTGAATAGCAATTTATGTGATATTGAAAATGAGCACATTACCCCCTCCCTATGAAATAAATATAGCAATTTACCTCCCTATACTTTTTAAAATGAAGTAATTTACCTCCTTATACAGTGAGCTAAATTGCTTCATTTTAGAAATTATAGGGGGGTAAATTGTTGTATTTAAAAAATATAGGAAGGTAAATCACTATTTTTTTTTTCCTAAGGGGGTAATTTACTTATTTGTAATATCACAAGGAGATTGTTTGCATTTTTTCCCAAATATATATACTGATATTCATAGAAAATTACCGATAATAATTTATAAAAATACTTGACCAGCTAATTTTGTGGACATTTGAAAAAATAATTTCCTCACACAATAAAATTGTTTTTAAAAAAAAAACAACGAGTAACGGTACTGGATTTGATTACCTGAGTGAGAATTGAGCCGACAAGCTGAGCTTTGACCAGAACAAAGAGAAGTGAAGCCGCTAAAGCCGCTTCGCCGACGGCGCACATTAGCAGGCTTCGCTTGAGCGTGGTTAGCTTAACTAAACCGCAGTTAATCTCCATTTTTCAACTTGAACTTCAACTGCAGAACAACCATGGCCGTCAGATCTACACTGATTATTGCTCAATTAAATTACAAAACAAATTACTAAAAAATTAAACTCGACGAAGACGACAGAATTCCACTTTTCTGTAAAACAAATAAATAAATAATAATAATAATTCATAGAAATCAAGAAATAAAAAAAAAAAAGGTTTCTGTCAGAAAAAGAGAATTTTACAGCGAAATTGAGGGAAAACTGAGTGTAAAATAAAATTTTGAGAAATTACGGAAATTAAAAACTACTCGAAATTCTGAGGTTTTGCTGAAAATTATGAGGAAATTGAGCTGAAATATATTCAACACAAAAAAAAATTAAAGTAAATGAGAATTTCGCGGGTGAAGAACTTACCGGGAACGTCAGATCTGAGGACGGACGGAAGAGATCTAGGGATCTGGTGAGCTAAAAGGCGGAGGAGAGGAGATCTGAGGCAACTTTCATCCTGGACCGTCTGATCGAGCGGAGGGAGGTGTAGAGACAACAGGGTGTGGATATGACTGCAAGGAAGAGGCTGAAAGAGTTGTGGTGATTCTTGGGAGAGCTGACCGTACTCCCTCCAGAGGGGGTTCGGGCAGGCCGGGCAGCGTTCTGATCAAGCGAAATATATGCTGGTAAGTGCTGCCCGGAACAAGTGTGTTTAATTAAAGTTAATTTGGTAATTGTGATGTAAATTAGTTTTTTTTGCATAATCTCTATTTTAATTATTTATTTTTGGTTTTATTTTTATTTCAATTATAAAATAAATTTTAATATTTTATTCTAATTGTACCCCAAAAAATGAGAAAAGGGAAATAAATGAAACTCCCATTTTGGGGTGTTCATAAAAAACGCATGACCGTCCCAACCGATCAGTTCAACCCAAATCGTACCACAATTGGTGGGTTAAGGGTGGGTTGGGTTGGTCTTGGTTTTGAAAAAAAAAAATCATATTTTAGCAATCGAATTTAGTTTTACATTTACATAAAACCACATTGACTGTGTTCGACTGTAGCAATAGTAATAATAATAATAATAATATCAACAACAAAAACAACAATATATTAGAATTTATATAAAAAAAAATTATAATACATAAGGAAATATCCAAGACAATAATAATAATTACAATACTTTTTATTATAATATATCTATCTTCTATATTATAAATGTGTGAATAATTTGTCATGTTTTATGTTTCTTCTTTTATTGTGATGCCAATATATACTTTCATTTAATAATAGAATTATAAATGTATGTGTCCAAATAAATAATTTTGCAATTAGCTTTTATAATATAGTTGTTAATTATCTATATAGTTGTTAATTATCTATATAGTTGAATAATTGAAATAGAATTTCAATAAAATAAATAATGATAAAGAGTTTTAGTCAAAACTAATAACTATTTAATAAAAATATTTAAAAAAATTTAATAGTAACTAGGAAAAATATAGAGGGTACATAAATAGAAGAAGATACGATATAAAAACTTGAAAAAATATATTTTTTTATAAACAAAAGTAATTTGTGAGACAATGTCTCATTATTTTTATTGTTTGTTTATGTAATGTTATCATCAAGGTAAGTAATGTTTATTGAAAAATATTTGACAATAAATATTAATCTATAATTAAAAATACCAAGTAAAATAAATTAAATAAATATATTTATTTTATTTTAACGTATTTTTATACTTGTGAAATGTATATGCACGTACTTTTAAATTTTCGTATGCTTTACTTCTTCATATAAAAAAAAAAAATCAATCACTATATATTTTTATTTATCTGTCTTAGTCATCGTATATCCTACACACAAATACATATATATACATGTGTGTGTGTGTGTGTGTCTTTATGTGCTTGTTGTAGATGATTTTATTTTTTTGTTACAACATATTTTCATAATCATTTTATTTCATTTAATATTTATGTAATATTCATATATTATTATGATCAGTTTAATTTACAATTTAATTCGCAATAAGAGTTTTTTTCATATTCTTATTAGAAAAAAGTGATAAGTTTTTTATAGTGTAAAATACACGTTGTCCCCCTGAACTATTTTTAATGTAACATTTACTCTCCTAAACTAACAAATGTTATACTTATCCCCTATTAATTAAATTTTTAGACAATATTGTCCTTATATTATTTATAGTTCAAACAATTTATTTTTCTAACAACTTTTGCATTTTAAGTTTAATTAAAAAAATTTTAATTGAAATAGTTATTTTTTAATAGTAATAAAGTAATATATAATTAGTGAACTAAATAGTTTGAATTTCATTATATTTTACAGACTCGAAGTTAAATAATGAATGCGAACAAAAAGTTTCATGAAAATATTTCATTTATTGGATATAAAATTAAGTTATTAACTATGTACTTTTTTAGATAAAAATGAGTAATTAAATGATTTTTTAGTATATTTTTTAAAAAAATACATGATAAGATATTTATGTTTATTCATTTTTTCCTAAAAATATTTAACTTTTGGTTAAATATATATTTGTCATTTTTTTAAAAAATTATATATTAATTGTTGATTATAATATTAATTTATACTCCACTTTTAATTTAAATTCTTTTCTTATTAAATAAAAATAATTAAAAAAATAACTTGATGGTGATTTAATGTGCAAAATACTAAAATGTATTTATTCAAAGCAGAAGGGGCATTTTTGTTCAATCAAGAGGATAAATATTATATTTTTTAATTTAGGGGGATAAATGTTACGTCAGGAGCAAAGTGTATCTTACCCTTTTTTATATTTATTTTTATTCTTCTATAATAAATATATAACTATGTATATTTCACATATTGCAATTGATATGGCATATTTTTATATTTTTGCTAACTATCACTAGAGGAAAATGCATTTATTATGATAAATAATTATACCAAAAGCATAGGTAGTCGTAAAATACTAATATAATTGTACAAGTGATTGATTCTATACTAAAACAGCAAAAACCGTCCCAACCCAATTAAACCGCAAAGTGTGGTTTTGATGATTGTCGGGTTGGGCTTAGACTAAGTTTCCAAAATCGCAAAAATTGAATTAGGCGAAAAATTACCTTAATTGGCCCAACCAACACTGTGTACACTTTTACTCTCATCAAAATTTGGTTGTTTATTGTATTTTTATTTTGTTGTTAAAAAATTATAAATATAATAATATAATAGAAACAATTTTCTCCGCAATATATTCGCACCAAAAGCAGAAATTATTGCAGACACCACTTAGACGTGACGTGCATTTTATTTAATTTGGATAATTTGAGTTATTACAAAAGTTTGTTGAAAATGTTAAAAGTGAATAAAAGTATGGGTGATTTTATTAATTTGTTTGGAGTCAATAATTTCTATAAATATCAAAATATAGTGTTAAATCTTTGTTCGTAATCCCACGTAATGGGAAATTCATTTTGTTGCAAATTTTATTCTTTTTCAAAATAATAATTGCATAATTATGCCAATATTTCAAAAAATAAGTAATACATCGATTCAATTAATATATCAATATTCAATTAATACATCAATGCAACTAAGAATAATTAAATAAATTAAAATAAACTCACACAAAAATGAGATACATACATACTCGTCCCGTAAGACTCACACTCATAATTTCAAATTTATTATGGAACCATCATGGATTGGTTTTTTTTAAAATAAACCAATTACAATCATTTTGATTAACAAGAAAGAAGATAATCTGGGGCGAGGAGGAGCATCAGTAGTGCAGTTAACAAGGGACGAGCTCCAGAGAATGATGGAAGAAGCAGGTAGAAAGAATGACAACTACTTAGAGATAAGGATACACAAAGGTTATCGAGAGAGGCGAACATGAGAGAACTTGGAAGAAGTTGCGAACCAGCGACCTCAGAAGCTGGTTCCAACAGTCAAATCAGAGCCAAAGCAAGAGAACCAGTAATATCGCGTGCGGAGATGGAGAGCGTAGGTAAACAAATTGAACTACTGGGAAAACAGATTGATGAGTTGAAAAAGCGAGGAGAATTGGTCGCCCATAATAGAAATTTGCCTTTCAGCAACAAGTTATTAACTCAGACAGTAGATCCTAACTTCAGAATGTCGGATTGTCAAAATACGATAGGACTAAAGATCCCTAGAGCATGTGACAGCATTCGAATTGGTGATGAATTTATATAGATAATCTAGTCCGGTTATGGCTATTTATATTTGTTACTACTCTTGCAGGGAAGGTGCAGGAGTGGTTCACGAGCCTACCAAGCGGGAGTGTTGAATCTTACGAACAACTGCTGCAGAAGTTCGGTTTTCATTTTGCTAGCAAGAGAAAGCAGAAAAGGTCAGCAACATATTTGTTCACAATACGACAGTAGGAGGATGAGTCGCTAAAAAGTTTTATGGGGAGATTTAACAACGAGATGCTAGAGGTCCAGGATTTGAGAATAGATATGATGGTAAGCATACTCATAGATAGGCTGAAAAAGGACCACTCTCTCCCGCCTTGGCACGCGACCCGCCTACAGATGTTGAATAACTCATGGTCATGGCACAAAAACACATCGACGAAGAGAAGATGAATGCCATGAAAGATGGGGAACTGACAGAACCGAGCTCGAGACAAAAATTTTAATCGGAGCAGAGAAGTGAGAGAAGGAGAAAATCAGCGAACAAGGCATGGTAAGAAAAAAGAAGCCTTGTATCAACCCAAGTATCATAAGTACACTCCATTCGCGATGACCAGAACCAAAGCTTTGATGATGGTTGAAAAGTCAAACGTGCTCAAATGGCCAAGACATACCAGATTTACACCCGCCAAGAAGTTCTCCAACAAATACTGCAGATTTCATCAAGAAAAAGAGCATGATACAGAGGAATGCTTCCAGTTAAAGGATGAAATTGAAAGATTGGTAAGACAAGGATACTTTAGGGATCGTATATTGAGTGAGCATAAGCCAAAGAGAGATGACTCAAGGAGGAACAGGTCGAGGAGTAGGGATCGCCACTCGAACTCCATGAGGGAAGATAGAGTGCCAGCGACCAAGGAGAATGCCCCGATAAAGGGGGTAATCCATACAATAGCGGGAGGTCCAAGTGGGGGCAATTCTAGGAGAATGAGGAAGCAATATGAGAGAGCAAGTGGATCGAACAGAATTCGCGAATTTGTGATGAACGTAAAGAAAAAGGAGGAAATTTCATTCAGTAGTAAGGATAAGCAACAAGAGATAGAGTCGTTGAACGACCCCATGGTCATTAGAATGGACATCGCCAACTTTATAGTGCATAAGGTGTTGGTAGATAACGAGAGTTCAGCCGATATCATCTTTAAAGATGTAGTGAAAAGGATGGGACTCGAGCATGCTAAATTGGAGCCAGTAAAAACCCTGCTCGTAGGATTCGGGGGCAGTGAGGTTACATCTTTAGGCACTATAGAGCTACCAGTTTCTATAGCGGATGAACCTAGGCGAAGGACTTTGATGGTTAGATTTTTGGTAGTAGACACCCCGTTCGCTTATAATGTGATATTGGGAGACCGGGTTTGAATTCGGTTAGAGTAGTGGTCTCAGCATACCATATGAAGATGAAGTTTCCAACAAAAAATGGTGTCGGAGAAGTGTCTTGTGACTAGAGAGAAGCAAGAAAATGTTACAATTTTTCAGTGAAGGGTGGTTCGAATAGCAAGAAAAGGAAGATCGAAGAAAATTCAGGACCACGTACCTATGAGGTTGATCGCATGAAGCCTAGTGAAGAACACAAAGTCGTGGAACTCGTCGAAGGGAATCCTAGTAAAATGACTAGAATAGGAGTTCACATGGGGGGATTGGGAACTGCTATGATCTAGTTCTTGAGGGATAATATAGACATGTTTGCTTGGAGTCCTTCAGATTTCAAGGGTATCAACCTAGAGTTAATAGTGCACAGACTTAACGTTGACCCAACGATGCGACCGGTGCAACAGAAGAAGAGATCGTTTAGCACAGAAAAGAATTGCATCAGTGAGGAGGAAGTAGCAAATTGCTGAAAGCTGGGTGTGTGTCCGAAGTCCATTACACCGATGGCTATCGAATGTGGTGGTCATCCCGAAAGCATCAGAAAAATGGCGTATGTGCACGGATTTCACGGACTTGAATAAAGCCTGCCCAAAGGACCCTTATCCGTTACCAAGGATTGATGTTTTGGTCGATTCTACAGCAAGGTATGAGATATTCTCGATGATGGACGCTTATCAGGGTTATCATCAAATTTACATGGCGAAGGTGGATCGCTATAAAACTTCCTTTATAACTCATGGTGGAATCTATTATTATAATGTGATGCCATTTGGCTTAAAAAATGCAGATGTCACCTATCAACGTTTGGTGAATAAGATGTTCAGCGAACTCATCAGAAGAACGATGGAGGTTTACGTGGACGACATGCTGGTAAAAAGCAAGAGGTCGGATAATCATCTTGAACATTTGAAGCAGGCATTCACGATAATGATGTCATATGGTATGAAGCTGAACCCTAATAAATGTACATTTCGAGTAAGTGGTGGAACATTTCTGGGATATATGGTCAGTGAACGAAGAATTGAACCTAACCCGGAGAAGATTGAGGCAATTATGGGCTTGAGATCGCAGGCTACGATCAAGGAGGTACAGAAACTTACAGGTAAGATCGCGTCCCTTAATCGCTTTCTTTCTCGAACTACAGATAGAAGCTTACCATTTTTTAAAGTATTGAGAAAAACAAAAGACTTCAAATGGGATGAAGAATGTTAGAGGGCTTTGCAGGATAACAAAAGCTATCTCATGAAACCTCCGCTGTTGGCCAATCCCAAGGAAGGTGAAGTGCTCTTCTTGTACTTAGCTGTATCGGAAAACACAGTTAGTTCGGTGCTAGTGCGCGAGTTCGAAGGAATCCAGAATCCTATCTACTATGTTAGCAAATTGCTGCAAGGGGCCAAAAAGAGATATTCTGAGATGGAAAAGTTAGCACTAGCATTAGTTGTTACAGCTAGGAAATTACGACCTTATTTTGAATCTCATAAGATAATTGTGCTCACCAATTACCCTTTGAAGTATGTTATGTCGCGACCTGAAGCATCGGGAAGATTGGTGAAATGGGCAATAGAGTTGGGAGAATATTATATAGATTATCAGGCTAGGGTCACACAGAAGGCACAAGTGTTGGTGGATTTTATGATCGAATTAGCTGGAAACCCGATCAAGGAACAGAATAATAAATGGATGTTGCACATGGATGGGTCTTCTAACGCTAGTAAGGGGGAAGCAGGAATATGGATTCAAGGGCCCGAGGGGGCAGAGATCGAAGTCGCAGCAAAATTATCCTTTCGCATCACTAACAACGAAGTCGAATATGAAGCCCTGATTCTAGGATTAGAACTGGAGTACGAGGCAAGAGCCAGAAACTTGGAGGTCTTCACAAACTCGCAGTTGGTTGTGATGCAAATAGAAGGGACCTACGAGACACGGGAGAGGTAAATGAATTTGTATTGGAAGGCAGCGAAGACATGGATGGATAAGTTTGACAATTGTGCGATCCAACAAATTCCTCGCTATGAAAATGATAAAGCGGACGCATTATCTAAGTTCGGAGCTACCATGGCAGGTATAAAGGATCGCAGAATTACAACAATAATTCGTGATAAGACAGTGATCACCGAAAGTTTGAATGTAGAGATGGTATGTGAGTCTAAGTCTTGGAAGGATGCGATCGTGAAATATTTAGAAAATGGCATCTTACCTGACGATCCCATTCTAGCAAAAAGGATAAAATTCAAGTCCGCACGCTTCACGCTCATTTGAAGACAGTTATATAAAAGAACTATAGATGGCCCGTCACTAAAATGCTTGAATGAAAAAAGAGTTGAGTATGTGATGAAAGAAGTCCACGAGGGATGCTGTGGAAACCATTCAGGAGCGAGATTGCTTGCCCAAAAGATCATGAGGCGGGGATATTTTTGGCCGACGATAGTGAAAGTCGCGAGAGAATTTGTGAAGAGATATGACAGCTGTCAAAGGTATGCGTCACTGATACATCAACCTGCAACCTCCATGGAGCCGATCAAGATCGCATGCCCCTTCGACCAGTGGGGTATAGATATCCTGGGACCATTTCACCCAGCTCAAGCTCATAAAAAATTTATTATTGTAGCAGTGGAATATTTCTCAAAATAGGTAGAAGCCGAAGTCTTGGCTAAGATATCGGAGAAGGAAGTGATCAATTTTATATGGAAAAATATTATTTGCCGATTTGGGATACCTAGAGTATTGGTTTCGGACAATGGAACTCAATTTCAAGAAGAATTACGAAATGGTGCAAGGAGCTGAAGATCGCGCAACATTTTACCGCTGTAGGCAATCCACAAGTAAATGGACAGACTGAGGTCACTAATCGAACTATCTTACAGCATCTAAAAACGCAAATTGTGGCTAAGGGATCGTGGGTCGAGGAACTGCCAGGAGTTCTCTGGGCCTATCGAACAACCCTGCAAACTGCAACAGGTGAGACTCCATTTTGCTTAGTTTATGAAACTGAAGCCATTATCCATATAAAAATGGGTGAGGAATCCCAAAGGGTCATGACGTACGACTCTGAGACCAACCAAGACGAAAGGAGTTTCGATCTAATCACAATTGAAGAGAGGAGGGACATGGCGTATGCGAGGATAATGCATCATAAGGGAATGATGATGAAAAACTACAACCGGAAGGTGAAACCAAGGCAGTTGCAGGTGGAAGATCTCGTGCTAAAAATAGTTGAAGTGACTTGCCATGTGGGGAAGCTCGACCCCGCATGGGAAGGACCATATAAAGTGATTGAAATTAAAAAGAGGGGGACTTATAAGTTGAAAGACATGCAGAGGCAGAAGTTACCGCGACCTTATAACATACACAACTTGAAGAAGTTCTATGCCTGAAGATCACTTTCTTTTCTCTGTTGCGCCTGAAAAAAGCCACGTGTAAATGGATCTGAGAAAGATCGATTTCTTTTCTCTTTTGCAACTGGAAAAAAGGCCACTCTTGTACATGAATCTGATAAAGATCGGTTTCTTTTCTCTTTTGCGCCTGAAAAAGGCCACGCGCTTGTACATAGGATCTGAAAAAGATCTTTGTTTTTCCTCTTTTGCCCCTGAAAAAGGCCACCCGATTATACATCAATCTGAAAGAGATCACCTTTTTTCTTTAGAGCCTGAAAAAGGCCCAATATATAGTGATCTGGGAAAGATCAGGATTTTACTTCTTGGAGTTCTAATTCGACGGTTTGAGCAAGATCCAAATTTTACGAGCTTGAAAAAGGCTCTGGAAGAGATCTAACTTCATGCGATCTGAAAAATATGCATTACTTGGAGCTTGATGAAGGCCATTAATTCATTAGTTGATCTAAGAAAGATCTCATGCGATCTGAAAAAGATCCATTACTTGGAGCCTGATGAAGGCCATTAATTCATTAGTTCATCTGAGAAAGATCCCATGCGAGCTGAAAAAGATGCATTACTTGGAGCCTGATGAAGGCCATTAATTCATTAGTTGATCTGAGAAAGATCCCATGCGATCTAAAAAAGATGCATTACTTGGAGCCTGATGAAGGTCATTAATTCATTAGTTGATTTGAGAAAGATCTCATGCGACCTGAAAAAGATGCATTACTTGGAGCCTGAGGAAGGCCATTATTTCTTTAATTGATCTGAGAAAGATCTCATGCAATCTGAAAAAGAGGTATCGCTTGAAGCCTGAGGAAAGCCATTAATTTTTTAATAGGTCGGAAAAAGATATCACGCGATCTGAAAAAGGCAATCAAAATTAACCCACAATTCTGGTTACAAAAGGGGAATATACAAAAATCCAACACAATTGAGTTTAGTCCGAACAACAAAACAAGGAGTCCAACTCAAGACAACAAAATGACAGAAGAATAATCTGATCTAGCTTCTCAAAAATCTCAAAAAAGAATTAAAGTTTGTTCCTACTTCTGATTCTCTATCTCATCCAGCAAAACGGAGAATTCATCCTCTTGCTCAGGAGGGGCGGGCTCATCGGGGTAAGTTTGGAGTTTGCCATCAAGAGAGGGATTTAAGCGTCGTTGATTGAAACCCTCTACGAACGCACCTAAGGTGTCAAGTTGAGCCTTGCAGGTATTGAAGTCCTTGTTGAAAAAGTTTTATAGTTTTTATCTCAACTGCAACCTGGAATGCAGGAGCCTTCATGAAATATTGAACAACTTGTATTTGAGAACTGGCAAGCAAGCTCTGGTGTTATTCTATGCTTATGCGACCAGCTCGACCTTCTTCGACACCCTCTTGATGGCCAGCTTCATAACCTTCTTTTAGGCCCTCAATGCGACCATCTTCACGACCAACAGAGAACCCATCTTTCTTGCCTTCTACGAAAGCATCTTCTTTAGCCTCCTTGACTGCAAAAGCTGATAGTTGATTCTTGAGTTCCAATACTTCTGTGGTCAAAGCCTTCTCTTGGGTTTCCTTTTCATGCATCAATCAATTCATTGTAACTAATTAAATATATTCATTATAATATCAATTCATTGTATACAATTAATTATTATATTCATATACTCATGTTCAATTCATTGAAATTACTTAAATATACATGTTTACATTAATTCGTTGTACTTAAATAACTATTATAGCCAATTAAATATATTCATGCATGATAAATGAAACATATACTATATAAATCTCAATATGAAAATAAAATAATTCATAACACCCAACCATGTCTTCGCATCTAAAAGGCATCGCAAAATCATCCATGAATGATCAAATGCGTAAAGCATTACAAATTTCATATTTTAGCAAATTGCCATAATATTTATAATTGTAATATTCATGAATTATTAATTTAGAGTTTTAATGGAACCTAATATTTATAAGTGAATTTTTTAAAAAATTATTATCTTATTATCTTATCGAATTTGATGATTTTTTACAAAGGCAATCGGAAGATTTTATTATTTTAGAGAGTTTATTAATTTATAGAGTGTTAATTTATAGAGCTTTTACTGTATATGGCTAACAGAGTTTGGAGACAATTGCATTGGGCAAAGTCGCTATCGACGAAGAGTAGAAGCTACTGAAGGAGCCAAAGGAAATCTCAAACCCGCGTCAAAGTGCTGAAGGGAAAAAGCACAGAAACCAGAGGGGGGTTGGTGCATGCGATCGAAAGACCTAGGGATCATAATTTCATAATCATGTGGTATATAATAGCGCTCTCTTATCTTATGTATGGGGAGTTTGACAGCACTAACTATAGCCGCCCAGGGATTTCTTCTCATCCTATCCTGAAATTTCTCAAGGGTAGAGGGACCAGCAGGGTGGTTCGCAGGATGTTTCGATTTAAGGGAATTACTAGCTATTTTGGGAGGACTAGGAACCGCAGCAGGTAAAGGGGCATGGTTAGACCTAAGAGAGGTCGCAGATGACCCCAAACCGGAATTAGAACTAGAGCCAGAATTAGAACTGAAGCTAGAAGACATCGTACCTTGAGAAGATTGGGCTATCTCGAGATGCTGTGGATTGAGATCGGACGCTTGGAAGGTAGGTCGGATGCTTGAAGAAGACCGAGTAACTTAGGGTTTTGAATGATCAGCCTATTTATAGGAGGACGACTTGGAAAAACGCGCCTAAAATGAAGGGCCATGATGAGGACACGTGGAAGCAACTCTGACATGATCAACGGACACGATTGTTCACCTTCTTTAAAGAGCAATAAATTGAACTTTGAATAAGTGGGGGAGTAATGATGGGGAAAACCCCAGTTTTTATGCAGAATACCTAAAATACCTTTAATGAAGGGTATTTTTGTCATTTGGGAGCTCTGGATTCGTGCGCCAATGAAGACGGGTCGGGTAATCCATAATCCAAACCTGTTCCATGAATGAAGACCCCGATACATGGAGGACCGTTCGGTCGAGGATGTCTATTATTCTGATGGCGATACATGGCCAAACAACAGGATCCACATGGGTCTTATAAATATCCCAACACGCTCCATTTTGAGGTAACTGCTATATTCTTGTTTTCGACCTATATTCATCTGATCGCACATTTTCACCTCGAACACTACTAACTTGAGCGTCGGAGGGTCGTTGTCGGGGACGCACCCAATGAGCTTCACGTTCTTGTTTTGTTTTCAGGAGCCCATCACTCAATCTTGGTAGAGTAAGCATCCAATTGAGAGGTCAACCCTTGAGGTCGCAAATTTCGTGCAAGATCAATATGTAATAAATTAACTCATCAAATACCATAAATATATGAATTGATTAAGATTTTAGAAATTGGCAAAGTAATGTGTTGATGCATGACTCGCCACTTGGTAGAGTCAATTAGTGGCAAGCTACGTGTTTCCTTCCTCATTTCCTACTTTTTGTGTGTGTGTGTTTTAATTTTAGTTTTTCTTTTTTTTTTTTAACTTTTATCAAAATTATAAATTACACCTTTATTGTTTTTTAACCCTATATAATTCAATCCAAATATTTTATGAAGATTCATTAAGTCCAATTGAAAATTTAATATATTTAAACTATACCTTATAATTTATTTTCTAGCCAATTTGTAACTTTCTAACTGGTAATTTTATCCAAAATATCCAGAATTTAAATGAGTACAATTCCAGGTAAGTTTATCAATTTATTTTCTTTAAAAATATTTTGGTTCCGTAATATAATAATTTTTGCTATTAAAAAGTAAAATTTTATTGTTATGATAATTTATGTTGTGTTTTTTACACTATATTCAAGGTAAATTTCTTGCATATGATAATTTTTTTTATTCATAATTTAAATCACATGATGTTGCTAAACGTATTTTTAAAACTATTTGATAATATTTCTTTGTTTAACATGTTTTCATTGTGCTTTTTTCTTTTTTCTTTTTTCTTTTTGAGACATATTTGGTATAATATAACAGTTTCAATGGATTGAGTTATACGCACGCAACAAACTATATATAATTCAAGGTATATTATATTGCGTGATCTGAATTTTATCTGTTTTTACATTTGGGTGTCTAAACTTTTTTTGTGTCAACTTAGTATTCGAATTTCACAAAATTTGCACTTTATTATATATGATCTTTTTTTTGCTAATTTTTTCGCCGAGAACCCATCACATGCTGTGCATATGTCAAAACATCACATAACCCATATATATCACATATGCACTACATGTGATGCTTGTTTGACAAAAAAACGTTTGAAAAAATCTCTATTTATGTCCTTTGAAATATTTTTGTGTGTTTACATAGACGTATATTCTCGTTTTTGTTTACCTAATATGAAAGAGTATTTATTGAAATGAAGAGCAATAACCTTATATTGTTGCTCTTTTGAACCCAGTACTATTATTGGAGCAAAAACGTTGCAGCATTTTCCAGTGTATTTTATTTATGTAATTGTATTAGGGCAATGATTTTGTGATTAATATTATCTAGTTTCTGGTTAAACCTCTCTGAAAATAATAATCTGGTGTAGCAGGTTTCTATTGAGATTATGATGTTCAGGAATATATTTTTATATGTTTTAATCAGCTATTACATTTCTATTTTAATTTTAACGACCACAAACTTGAGAAGTTTTGCTGAACGATGCCCCCTCCTTGTTCCGACTTTTCCATTATCTTGTCTGTGCATCTTTTTCTCTGTGTGTGTGTGCGTGCGTGCGTGTGGGGTGTGTGTGTGTGTGTGTGTGTGTGTGTGCGCGCGTGTGGGGTGTGTGTGTTGGTGTGGGGGGGGGGGGGGGGGGGGGGGGGGGGGGGGGGGGGCCTACGCATGCATGCATGGGTGAGTTCTTACGTGTAAATTGCAAACATTTCTTGTGTGAGATTGTGACATCAATGTATTTTTTCAGAGTAAATTTTAGACACCTATGTATAATTTTAGGAAAAAAATGCAAGCGTCCCCATATCATATAGGAAATGAAAAAAAAAGAAAATTTAGTAAATTATCTTATTTTTTATTTTAAAATAAAATAAAAAATACTCTAAAAGGGTTTGGAGACTACAGTGTAATGCACATATCGTTATTGTGAATATGTTGTAAAAATTAAATTATCTTATTGTATTTTTTAAAATAAAATAAAAAATACTCTAAAAGGGTTTGGAGACTACAGTGTAATGCACATATCGTTATTGTGAATATGTTGACTTTTAAAAATTAAATTTTATTTTATATATAAATATATCTAGTATATATAATACATATTTATAATAATATACGTATATAAAAATTTTATAACTTTTTTTTATCCCCATCCACTCCCCACCACGGCCAGTCCACCTTTCCCTCCCCCTCTCCTCCGTCGCTGTTGTTGCCGTCTACCTCCTCCTCTTTCCCCGATTCCTACGCCGCCCCCTCCCTTTCGCCTAGTCGGTCTGCCTGGTCAAGAGTTTATATAAGAAGCTAATTTGTAGCAGACTCATTTATCATTTCCTCGAAAATTAAAGAGTATTGAATCTTACGAACAACTGCTGCAGAAGTTCGGTTTTCATTTTGCTAGCAAGAGAAAGCAGAAAAGGTCAGCAACATATTTGTTCACAATACGACAATGGGAGGATGAGTGGCTAAAAAGTTTTATGGGGAGATTTAACAACGAGACGCTAGAGGTCCAGGATTTGAGAATAGATATGATGGTAAGCATACTCATACATAGGCTGAAAAAGGACCACTTGCATCCGCCTTGGCACGCGACCCGCCTACAGATGTTGAACAACTCATGGCCCTGGCACAGAAATACATCGACGTAGAGGAGATGAACACCATAAAAGATGGGGAGTGGCAGAACCGAGCTCGAGACAGAAATTTTAATCGGAGCAGAGAAGTGAGAGGAGAAAATCAGTGAACAAGGTATGATAAGAAAAAAGAACCCTTGTATCAACCCAAGTATCACAAGTACACTCCCCTCGCGATGACCAGAACCAAAGCTCTGATGATGGTTGAAAAGTAAAATGTGCTCAAATGGCCAAGACATACCAGATTTACACCCGCCAATAAGTTCTCCAACAAATACTGCAGATTCCATCGAGAAAAAGGGCACGACACAGAGGAATAGAGTTCTGCTCACCAATTACCCTTTGAAGTATGTTATGTCGCGACCTGAAGCGTCGGGAAAATTAGTGAGATGGGCAATAGAGTTGGGAGAATATTATATAGATTATCAGGCTAGGGTTGCACAGAAGGCACAGGTGTTGGTGGATTTTATGATCGAATTAGCTGGAAACCCGATCAAGGAGCAGAATAATAAATGGATGTTGCACGTGGATGGGTCTTCTAACTCTAGTAAGGGGGAAGCAGGAATATGGATTCAAGGGCCCGAGGGGGTAGAGATCGAAGTCGCAGCAAAATTATCCTTTCCCATCACTAACAACGAAGCCGAATATGAAGCCCTGATTCTAGGATTAGAACTGGCGTACGAGGCAGGGGCCAGAAACTTGGAGGTCTTCATGGACTCGCAGTTGGTTGTGAAGCAAATAGAAGGGACCTACGAGATAAGGGAGAGCGAAATGACTTCATATCGGAAGGCAGCGAAGACATGGATGGATAAGTTTGACAATTGTGCAATCCAACAAATTTTGCACTGTGAAAATGATAAAGCGGACGCATTATCTAAGTTCGGAGCTACCATGGCAGGTATAAAGAATCGCATAATTACAACAATAATTCATGATGAGGTAGTGATCATCGAAGGTTTGAATGTAGAGATGGTATGTGAGTCTGAGTCTTGGAAGGATGAGATCATGTATTTAGAAAATGGCATCTTACCTGACGATCCCATTCTAGCAAAAAGGATAAAATTCAAGGCCGCACGCTTCACGATCATTTCAAGACAGTTATATAAAAGAACTATAGATGGTCCGTCGCTAAAATGCTTGAATAAAGAAAGAACTGAGTACGTGATGAAAGAAGTCCACGAGGGAAGCTGAGGAAACCATTCAAGAGCGAGATCGCTTGCCCAGAAGATCGTGAGGCGGGGATATTTTTGGCCGACAATTGTGAAAGACGCGAGAGAATTTGTGAAGAGATATGATAGCTTTCAAAGGTATGCGTCACTAATACATCAACCTGCAACCTCCATGGAGCCGATCAAGATCGCATGCCCCTTCGACCAGTGGAGTATAGATATCCTGGAACTATTTCCCCCAGCCCAAGCTCATAAAAAAATTATTATTGTAGCAGAGGAATATTTCTCAAAATAGGTAGAAGACGAAGTCGTGGCTAAGATATCGAAGAAGGAAGTGATCAATTTTATTTGGAAGAATATTATTTGCCGATTTGGGATACCTAGAGTATTGGTTTTGGATAATGGAACTCAATTTCAAGAAGAATTATGGAATGGTACAAGGAGCTGAAGATCGCGCAATATTTTACCGCTGTAGGCAATCCACAAGTAAATGGACAGACTGAGGTCACTAATCGAACTATCTTGCAGCATCTAAAAATGTGCATTGTGGCTAAGGGATTGTGGGTCGAGGAACTGCCAGGAGTTCTCTGGGCCTATCGAACAACCCCGCAAACTGCAACAGGTGAGACTCCATTTTGCTTAGTTTATGGAACTGAAGCCATTATCCCTACAGAAATAGGTGAGGAATCCCAAAGGGTTATGACGTACGACCCTGAGACCAACCAAGATGAAAGGAGTTTCGATCTAACCACAATTGAAGAGAGGAGGGACACGACGTATGCGAGGATAATGCATCATAAGGGAATAATGATGAATAACTACAACCGGAAGGTGAAACCAAGGTAGTTGCATGTGGGAGATCTCGTGCTAAAAAAAGTTGAAGTGTCTCGCCATGTGGGGAAGCTCGACCCCACATGGGAAGGACCATATAAAGTGATTGAAATTAAAAAGAGGGGCACTTATAAGTTGCAAAACATGCAAGGGCAGAACTTACTGTGACCTTGGAACATAAACAACTTGAAGAAGTTCGATGCCTGAAGATCGCTTTCTTTTCTCTATTGCGCCTGAAAAAGGCCACGTGTAAATGGATCTGAGAAAGATCGATTTCTTTTCTCTTTTGCGACTGAAAAAGGCCACTCTTGTACATGAATCTGATAAAGATCACTTTCTTTTCTCTTTTACGCCTGAAAAAGGCCACATGGTTGTAGATAGGATTTGAAAAAGATCGTTGTTTTTCCTCTTTTGTGCTTGAAAAAGACCACCCGATTGTACATCGATCTGAAAGATATCACCTTTTTCTTTAGAGCCTGAAAAGGGCCCAATATCTAGTGATCTGGGAAAGATCAGGATTTTACTTCTTGGAGTTCTAGTTCAACGGTTTGAGCAAGATCCAAATTTTACGAGCTTGAAAAAGGCTCTGGAAGAGATCTAACTTTATGCAATCTGAAAAAGATGCATTACTTTAAGCCTGATGAAGGCCATTAATTCATTAGTTGATCTGAGAAAGATCTCATGCGATCTGAAAGAGATGCATTATTTGGAGTCTGATGAAGGTCATTAATTCATTAGTTGATTTGAGAAAGATCTCATGCGACCTGAAAAAGATGCATTACTTGGAGCCTGAGGAAGGCCATTATTTCTTTAATTGATCAGAGAAAGATCTCATGCGATCTGAAAAAGATGTATCACTTGAAGGCTATTAATTCTTTAATAGGTCGGAAAAGACATCACGCGATCTGAAAAGGCATTCAAAATTAGCCCACAATTCTGGTTACAAAAGGGGAGTATACAAAAATCCAACACAATCGAGTTTAGTCCAAACAGCAAAATAAGGAGTCCAACTCAAGACGACAAAATGACAGAAGAATAATCTGATCTAACTTCTCAAAAATCTCAAAAAAGAATTAAAGATTGTTCCTACTTTTGATTCTCCATCTCGTCCAGTAGAACAGAGAATTTATCCTCTTTCTCAGGAGGGGGGGGGCTTATAGGGGTAAAGTTGGAGTTTTCCATCAAGCGAGGGATTTAAGCGTCGTTGATCGAAACCCCCTGCAAACGCACCTAAGGTGTTAAGTTTAGCCTTGCAGGTATTGAAGTCGTTGTTGAAAAAGTTTGCAGCTTTTATCTCAACTGCAACCTGGAATGCAGGAGCCTTCATGGAATCTCGAACAGCTTGTATTTAAGAACTGGCAAGCAAGCTCTGATGTTCTTCTATGATTATGCGACCAGCTTGACCTTCTTCGACACCCTCTTGATGGCCAGCTTCATAACCTTCTTTTAGGCCCTCAAAGTGATCGTCTTCTTTAGCTTTAGCAGCCTTGACCGCAAAAGCTGATAGCTGATTCTTGAGTTCCAGTACTTCTACAGTCAAAGCCTTCTCCTAGGTTTCCTTTTTAGTGAGTCGCGCTCGCAGATACCTGAGCTTTTTCTCAGCGATCATGTGATTTCACCGGTACCTCGTGCATTTTAAGGCCAAGCTATGGTCGAGGGTTACAACCTCCAAAGTCATATCAGATCGTAAGAACACAAGTCCAATTCAGGAAGATCACAAAAACTTATCTACCTGCATCATGGAATGAGTTGCATGTTCCTCCAAACGAGTGTGCGGAGTCGCCAACAAGGATGCCTGATCGCGAGGGAGAAGTCAGTTACTGTACAACTCCCAGGAATCTTGCCCAAGTTCCCCATGCAGCACTGAATTCCTCGCAGATATGTTCTAGTTCAGCACAAAACGCTCTTTCATGCAACTCAGAAGTTAGGTGATGGTCGCTCTTGAGTTCTTTGCGAGCCTCCTTCCACCAAGACATAATCTCTAAGCTCAGTCATTCCTAGGCTTGCTCGGCAGCCTCCTTAGCCATTCTGCTTTCAGATCAGGATTTATTGTCTTTGCTTGACTTGGACGATCCCGACCCTTTGTCGTGGTCCTTGTGCCTCTAGCGGTTTTTAAAGCTCGTGCCCTCACCGGCCTCTTCGGCAGGAGCTGAAACTCTAGAGGGCGAACTAGCAGGTAGACGGGGTTCAACAGGGCCAAGTGAAGGAAGGGTCTCATCTCTAAACTTAGATAGGATCAGTTTAGCTGGGATTAGCTGGACTGGGCTCCCAAGCAGGTGACGGGGTCGCAGATGTATCAGCAAGGGGTGCGACCTGACCGGCTTCGGAGCTGTTCTGCAGAGTGCAAAGACGTAGCGCGATCCGTGAAATCATAACCACTTCGCCTGCAAGAAAGGAGATATACAGGTTGGAAAGTGTAAATGAAAGAGGAAAAGAATAAAAGGCATCGTATATGCGAAGTGCAAAAAGGTCACTAAAGAGTCTTTGACGCGAAGGGGTGCTAGAGAAAGACGAACGAGCCACAAAACCTCTTCGATTAGAAGTCTCTTCGGATTATACCGATAGGCTATAAGCCTATTGATTTGATCGTCTTCCAGCCCCCCTCCACCTGTTTTTGGATCAGGTTTGTGTTTGCTCCATCACAACGGAAGGGCCACATTTGACCTGGGGGAGGTCGCACAAAAAGAAATTTCTCTCGCCAAGGCCCAACATTGGATTTCAGAGTATCCAAAAACCTACAATCCTTCCTAGCGGATAAATAAAAGAAACCCCTATCGCACGACCTCTTGGAGGTAGTGAAAGAATAGAACGATCAAAAATTATCAAAACTAGGTTCGAGATGAAGAACCTTCATTATTATTATGAAAAAAATTACAGTAATAGATCTATAAATTAATAACCTTGGGACTATGAAATTTTATTAATTTAGAGAGATATTAATTTATCGATAAATTAATATTTTATTAATTAAAAGAGAGACTTTTTAAATTCAACAAATTTTGTACATATGTATTGAAAATAAATGATTCATATATGTTTCATTGATTATATTCATGCATCAATCAATTCTTTGTAACTAATTAAATATATTCATGTATAATATCAATTTATTATATACAATTAACTATTATATTCATAGACGCATGTTCAATTTATTGAAATTACTTAAATATGCATGTTTACATTAATTCGTTGCACTTAAATAACTATTATAGCCAATTAAATATATTCATGCATGATGAATGAAACATATACTATATAAATCTCAATATGAAAATAAAGTAATTCATAACACCCAACCATGTCTTCTCATTTAAAAGGCATCGCAAAATCATCCATGAATGATCAAATGCGTAAAGCATTACAAACTTCATATTTTAGCAAATTACCATAATATTTATAGTTATAATATTCATGAATTATTAATTTAAAGTTTTAATCGGACCTAATATTTATAAAGGAATTTTTTGAAAAATTATTATCTTATTATCTTATCGAATTTGATGATTTTTTACAAAGGCCCAAGTCGGGACCGGAAGATTTTATTATTTTAGAAAGTTTATTAATTTATAAAGGTTTTACTGTATATGACAACCAGAGTTTGGAGACAATTGCATTGGGCAAAGTCGCAATCGATGAAGAATACTGGAGGAGCCAAAGGAAATCTCAAACCCACGTCATAGTGCTGAAGGGAAAAAGCACGATAACCAGAGGGGGGTTGGTGCATGCAATCAAAAGACCTAGGGATCATAATTTCATAATCATGTGTTATATAATAGCGGTCTCTTATCTTATGTATGGGGAGTTTGACAGCACTAACTATAGCCGCCCTGGGATTTCTACTCATCCTATCTTGAAATTTCTCAAGGGTAGAGGGACCAGCAGGGTGGTCCGCAGGACGTTTCGGTTTAAGGGATTTACTAGCTGTTTTGATAGGACTAGGAAACGTAGCAGGTAAAGGGGCATGGTCAGACCTAAGAGAGGTCGCAGACGACCCCGAATCGGAATTAGAACTAGAGCCAGAATTAGAACTGAAGCTAGAAGACATCGTACCTTGAGAAGATTGGGCTATCTCGAGATGCTGTGGATCGAGATCGGACACTTGGAAGGTAGGTCGAATGCTTGAAGAAGAGCGAGTAACTCAGGGTTTTGAATGATCAGCCTATTTATAGGAGGACGACTTGGAAAAACGCGCCTAAAATGAAGGGCCATGGTGAGGACACGTGGAAGCGACTCTAACATGATCAACGGACACGATTGTTCACCTTCTTCAAAGAGCAATAAATTGAACTTTGAATTAGTGGGGGAGTAATGATGGGGAAAACCCCAATTTTTATGCGGAGTACCTAAAATACCCTTAATGAAGGGTATTTTCATCATTTGGGAGCTCTGGATCCGCGCACCAATGAAGGCGGGTCGGGTAATCCATAATCCAAACCTGTTCCATGAATGAAGACCCCGACACATGGAGGATCGTCCGATCGAGGATGTCTATCATTTCGATGACGATACGTGGCCCAAACAACAGTATTTATATGGGCCTTATAAATATCCCAACACTCTACAGTTTGAGGTAACTGCATCATTCTTGTTTTCGACCTATATTCATCTGATCGTACATGTTCACCTCGAATACTACTAATTTGAGCGTCGGAGGGTCGTTGTCGGGGACGCACCCGACAAGCTTTACGTGCTTGTTTTGTTCTCAGGAACTCATCACTCGATCTTGATAGAGTAAGCATTCAACTGAGAGGTCAACCTTCAAGATCGCAAAGCTCGAGCAAGATCAGTACGTAAAAAATTATCTCATCAAATACCATAATATATGAATTTATTAAGATTTTAGAAATTGGCAAAGTAATGTGTTGATGCATGACTCGCCACTTGGTAGAGTCAATTAGTGGCAAGCTACGTGTTTCCTTCCTCATTTCCTACTTTTTGTGTGTGTGTGTTTTAATTTTAGTTTTTCTTTTTTTTTTTTAACTTTTATCAAAATTATAAATTACACCTTTATTGTTTTTTAACCCTATATAATTCAATCCAAATATTTTATGAAGATTCATTAAGTCCAATTGAAAATTTAATATATTTAAACTATACCTTATAATTTATTTTCTAGCCAATTTGTAACTTTCTAACTGGTAATTTTATCCAAAATATCCAGAATTTAAATGAGTACAATTCCAGGTAAGTTTATCAATTTATTTTCTTTAAAAATATTTTGGTTCCGTAATATAATAATTTTTGCTATTAAAAAGTAAAATTTTATTGTTATGATAATTTATGTTGTGTTTTTTACACTATATTCAAGGTAAATTTCTTGCATATGATAATTTTTTTTATTCATAATTTAAATCACATGATGTTGCTAAACGTATTTTTAAAACTATTTGATAATATTTCTTTGTTTAACATGTTTTCATTGTGCTTTTTTCTTTTTTCTTTTTTCTTTTTGAGACATATTTGGTATAATATAACAGTTTCAATGGATTGAGTTATACGCACGCAACAAACTATATATAATTCAAGGTATATTATATTGCGTGATCTGAATTTTATCTGTTTTTACATTTGGGTGTCTAAACTTTTTTTGTGTCAACTTAGTATTCGAATTTCACAAAATTTGCACTTTATTATATATGATCTTTTTTTTGCTAATTTTTTCGCCGAGAACCCATCACATGCTGTGCATATGTCAAAACATCACATAACCCATATATATCACATATGCACTACATGTGATGCTTGTTTGACAAAAAAACGTTTGAAAAAATAGTTATAAATGACAAAATACAAAATTTCGTAAAGTAAGATGGTAATTTAAATCAAAATGTAAAAACGATTATAGTTCAAATGATAAAATATAATTAATCCTATAATTTCTTATATTCCTATGATTATAACTTCTCGCAAAAGAATAATTATAATGTACGTAATGTCGATAAGAATTAAAAAGTTTTAAATTAAAATTAGAAAATAACAGTTACACATAGTATTGTAGTTACATCACTTACAAAAAGTGCCTCTTCTTAATCATTATTTATTGATGGGTGAATCTTTTTAAACTTACGCAGATTTAATTCTTCTTTAGATATGTTTCTCAACGGATCCTAAATGTTCGGGAAAAGTATTATTTTAATCCGTTAAATATGTCTAATTTTAATTTTAATTCGATAACTATGTCAATTTTTGTTTAGGTTCAGTAACTTACGAAATTACTTACTTTTAGTCCTTTGGGAGATTTTCGAACAATTTTACCCCTATAAGCGCATATGGACTAAAACTGCATTTCAAAAGTTGCATAGGGGGTAAAATTGTCCGAAAATCTGTCAGAGGACTAAAAGTAAACAATTTCGTAAGTTACTGGATCTAAACAAAAATGGACATAGTTATCGAACTAAAACTAAAATTAGACATATTTAGCGGACTAAAATAATACTTTTCCCTAAATATTCTATTTAATAATAGTTAGTTTGATGGGTAATTTTTTTTTTTTTTATCTAACAGTGACTTCCCTTTTTTTTAAAACTAAAATTTAAATTTGATCCACAAAAAAATCATTATAGCTCCCAGAAATAACTCTTCGATGTTGAATTCGAATTCTGATACGCAGAAATTTAATTAAAAAAAAAAAAAAACAAAGAGACAGATTGTATGTGTGTGTTAAGAAATCAAAAGTGCGTACCCATACAATGAAAGGAGGGGATGTGTGTAGTATTTGATCCAGCATAGTACGTTATATTATTATTTGGCCTTTCTTTCCTCCTGAGAAAATTTGAATTTTTTTTGTCATCTTATTTATTTATAAAAAAAATTTATACACGTGATATATATATATATATATATTAATGAAATAGAAATTGCAACGGAAATTAGAATAGAAAATTAATGGAAGTGGGATGATTTGGACGACATCTTCTAGAAGCATATAGGGAATTTGTAACCTAATATTCCTGAATTGTCCCTCCCCTAATTCTTGCTTTTATTCATATGCCTACCTTCCTCAAATAAAAGAATGATTTTATCAGGAAAAATTAATATTTTTGATTTCATAATTTGGATCTTTTTTTCTCCTGATTTCATTGGTTACAAGATTCTTGTTTTAGTTTTTAACTTCTAAAAGTAATATTTTTTGTACCATGACGTATTTTCATGAGATATTTTAAGGGAAAATATGTGGCTCAAAGTGCACAATGCTCGGGTCGGCCCAAGACAGGGGAATAGCCCAAAAAGTTCAGTCCAGAACTGACCAGCTAATATTCATGGCCGGTTTTGAGGCGGTCCTTGGCCTCTAAACAAGCTCCAAGCTCAGCATATGAACCGGCCTGATTAGAGCCTAGAACAAGCCCAAACTAGGCCGCATCAGGTCCGAATATGCTTGGTTTTTTTTTTTTTTTTATGATATTGAGGCTTTCTTATAAATAATTACCCAAATTTATAATTATCTTATAAAATAAATAATAATAAATTAAATCACACAAAATTTATATATAGAAAAATAATAGTTAAGAATGTATAATGAACTTTAAAAAAAAGGCTCAATAAGCCCGACCGAGCTAGTTCCAAGACCAGGTGGTCTTGGGCTACTGTACTGGGCTAGTCCCAGATATTGATTCTTGAGATGGGCCTAGGATTGGGCCGGTTCTAAGCGAGCTTGGACGAATCAGCTCATTTATTTATTAATTTAATCCGATCTTGAGTTGAGTTAGCCCAACTCAATTCACTGTACATAAAAATATATCATAAAGTAAAAAATTTATAAAATTAAAAAAAGAAAATCTATATTACTAGAGGAAAAATGTTATCAACTCGATCTTATTGCATCAAATTCTTATGTGACGAAAGCGACATTTAACACTACCTAAGTTGGTTGTCAAACATCAAAATGGTATATAATGACATCAGGGTTTACTCAGTCACATCATCCCGTGAACACATTCATCAACCCCAAATCAAAACCCTTCAAAATAACGTTTAAATATGAACTAAGCAACAACATCCACTAAAAAGAATAAATGGGATAATTATATTCCCTCTCTTGAAGTTTGGTGTAGTTATACGTAAATCTCTTGTATTTTGAAAAATTACATTAGCACCACGAATGTTTGTTTTCATCTGACAAATAAATCTTTTCATTGGTCAATATTAATTGAATTTATTGATATGAACCCAAAAAAATAAAAAATAAAAGAATGAGAATTGATATTTGCCCTTGATTGACTTATTACTAATTTGTTGCAGGTCAAATAATTTTTTTCGAACTAAAAATACCCTTACAAGAGTGAAAATATACCTCCTCACATGCATTAATGCTTGAAAACGTATGAGGGTAATTTGGACATAAAAAGATTTATTTGAATTGCAATAAATCAGTAATCAATCAATCGAGGGTGAATATAGATTTATTTCGATTTTTTTGTTAATATCAGCAAATTAAGTGAATTTTGACTAACAGAGGGACTTATTTGTTATATGAAAGCAAACTTCAAGGGTGCTCGATGCAATTTTTCGAACCACATGGAATATATATAGTTACATCAAATCTCATAGGAGGGGAGTGTAATTATCCCAAAATAAAATATGATTTTTTGCTACAGTTAATTACTATAACTAAAAAAAGAAAATCGTTAATCAACCACGGCTTCACAACAACTATTAACCGTTGTTTCTGCAAGTATGGCCAAACATTAGCTAATGTTCTGACTATGGCTAAAAATAATGGCGAATATTAATTAATCATGGTAAAAATTTAACATTTTCCTTTGATATTATTTAATCTTGTTTAATAATATTGATATACCACGACTTTTAAGCCGTCATCATTTATAATGTAGCGAAACTCAATTGTTGTGTAATGATCTCACATCCCATGATGAAATAATTTGATTCGACCAATAAAAAGAGAACAACTACTAAAATTTCCACACACTACACACACTAGGCAAAACAAAAGGGCTTTGACTTTTAGGGCAGGAAGAGTACCTGGAGTTGCATCAAACTGTCCAAATTCATGGGAAGAATCCAACGATTCTAAAAGGTTTTCTAACAGCAGTACACCAATCTTCACAATTTTTGTGACGACAATTTAGCCACACTTAGTGGGAAAAGCACTTTCCACAGTGCACGTAGGAAAAACACAAAACCGGAAAGCAGAGACAGAATTAATGTTTGCGTGACGTAAATTTTTTTCTTATTTATCAAGAAAAAAACACACACACACACACTAGCATATGAAAAGGAATGTCACTTCCAGAATCAGCCAATCATCCCATTTGTTCCACCACAATTATGGTAGCTTTACACAAAATATACTTATATATATAGATAGAGAGAGTTAAATACAGTATTAGTACTGTCATTTAGGTTATCTAACGCTTCCGTCCTTTAATTTTTTAGAGTAGTATGCTGGTCCTATATATTTTTAATTTTCATCAATTCAGTGATTTTTTTGCCGAACTTCATCTTTGTCGTCGGAAAAATGCATATGTTTTTGAGGGTTTTTTTTTATTGGCCCATTTCTGTCAGTATGTTTGTACTTTAATTTTTTAGAATAGAATTTTGATCATACATCTTTTTAATTTTTGTATTTTTAGTCCAATTTTTGTCGGTGGAATTGAACTCCAGCAAACAAAATGACTAAAATACTACTTTAGAAAGTTAAATGACGAAAATGCTAACGAGGCCGAAATATATTTAATTATATATATATGTGTGTGTATGCGTGTCAAATCTAATATACGATGATGATGATGATCTTATCTTGTTTTTGTTCCAAAGTGGATAAATCTGTGCATTATATATATATAGTGCTGATTAGGAGATTGGGTATCTTTTTTTGACATTATAATTGGGAATATTTATATAAGAGTAATTAGGTGGGGGGGGGGGGGGGGGGGGGGCCTACGCATGCATGCATGGGTGAGTTCTTACGTGTAAATTGCAAACATTTCTTGTGTGAGATTGTGACATCAATGTATTTTTTCAGAGTAAATTTTAGACACCTATGTATAATTTTAGGAAAAAAATGCAAGCGTCCCCATATCATATAGGAAATGAAAAAAAAAGAAAATTTAGTAAATTATCTTATTGTATTTTTTAAAATAAAATAAAAAATACTCTAAAAGGGTTTGGAGACTACAGTGTAATGCACATGTCGTTATTGTGAATATGTTGACTTTTAAAAATTAAATTTTATTTTATATATAAATATATCTAGTATATATAATACATATTTATAATAATATATGTATATAAAAATTTTATAACTTTTTTTTATCCCCATCCACTCCCCACCACGGCCAGTCCACCTTTCCCTCCCCCTCTCCTCCGTCGCTGCTGCTGCCGTCTACCTCCTCCTCTTTCCCCGATTCCTATGCCGCCCCCTCCCTTTCGCCTGGTCGGTCTGCCTGGCCAAGAGTTTATATAAGAAGCTAATTTGTAGCAGACTCATTTATCATTTCCTCGAAAATTAAAGAACTCCAATCAAGAGATAATTTTCCACCGAACCCAGACGTGGATTGAGCCTTATTCTAATGCCTGGGGGCTCGCCTATAAATTGCCAGCCCCCATCAGAATAAAGGCAATGGGAATTTCACTCTCAATTTCTCTCAATTGCTAACTTTTATCACTTTATCTCATTATTTTGTACTCCAATTAGACCCAAAAAGATTTCTAACCCGTATCATATAACATATATGTATATATAGTTGCAGAATTTGTCTTCAACATGAGGTACAAAGACACACGTATACTAACCCTAGCACAGAATGATCGATGATCTCAACAGATATTCTACGAATGAGAGGGTATTTAGCTACAAATTTATTCAGAGCATCTTATAGTTAGCTTCTACATCTTATAAAATATTTTAAAATTTTAAAAGTATTTGAATAAATAAGATTTTAGAACTTATAATTTCTCAAAGTGTTTGGAATAATAAGTTCTTTATATTGCATTAATGAACAAATAAAGCTATCAAACTGTTAGAATTTAAAATTTGCAAATTACAAAAAATTCTACTAATGGGGGAAAAAGAAAACCCATCAGCTAGCTTTTTTTTGTTTTTAAAAAAAGTTTATAAAATTTTAATCTTATTTTGAGATCATATAATGATAGTTTAATAGTATAAGATGCCAAACAACCCCTAACATATTGCCAAATTTGAAACAGAAATCAATATCATTAATTTATCACATGTTGGAGGGCAAAATGATTTATTATTACTATCATTCTGTTTTTTGTTATTTGTGTTTTTGTTTTCTGTAAAATGCTGTAATTTCAGAAAATGCAACTCCTAACGGTATACGACTATAAATATTATGACTTTTTGTTGTGGTTAGAATGGTTAATAATAATTAACTATGATTCTGCAAAGATTATTAGTTATTATTTTTATAAGTGAGGTGAAAATATTAATTATAATTAAAAATTATGATGAATATTTTTATAATGGAAAAATATGACGAATATTGATTAATCGCAGTCAAAATTCATATCGTTTCATTGTTGGTATATTTGTTATAATTTTTAAATTATAGTAATTTATAATATTTAGAATAATTCACTTTTTAAAAGTGTGTGCATTTATTGTATCGATTTCATTTTTTCATAACTTGTTTTATTTATTTATTAACTTGGGGGGTGCATGAGTAGTGATCATGGTCGACAATGGTTATGGAAATTTTTTTAATTTGGATCGAATTTGGTTCTACCTAAATGAATTATAGGATAAATATAATATATTTATCTTATAATTGATGTAAAATTCAATAAAAATGACTATATGGGGCTCTAGAATAAAATCGGGTAGAGTCGAACATTTAGATTTTAATATTATAAAAATCTCATCACAAGAAATATAAAATCTAACCATAATTAATTGTTATGATTAAAAATAAATAATCATAAAAAATAGTATTGATCAAGCAGTTGTTGGCTGTAATTTTGCAACTGTGACTAAAATATTTGTCGTAGCTAAGAGTCATGACAAATATTTTTGTCATGATTTAAATATTTTTTTCACAATGAACAATAAGCTAAGCTTTAAGTCATTTACCATGACTTTTAACCTGTAGCCATTGAAATGTAGGCAATAATAAATTTTCTTTTAGTGACATTATAAATGACATTTACGGGTAATTGTAGGCGCACACATGTTAGAATATGTGCAAATACACGTATCATAATCTGATGCATCATGATCGATGGTTTGTAAATCATATAATCGAGTTTGATTAAATCAGATGAGAATCGAAACCAATAAAGAGACACAAATCTTCATTAATCATATTCATATAATTCGAGAATTTACTGATCTTTATGCAAACCACTAATGATTGAGATAATTACACCCATCTCCCCTGAGGTTTCATATAATTACACATAAATTTCTCGTGGTTTGAAAAATTACTCCACCCTTGGTGTTTACTTTCGTCTAACAAATAAGTCAATCCATCAGTCAAAATTCACCGAAATTATTAATATTAACAAATCTATATTTACCTTGGGGTAACTTATTATTATTTTATTATAAGTCAAATAAATATTTTATGGCTAAGTTACCCCTATACATCTTCAGATGTTAATGCATGTGAGGATGTATATTTTCACAGTCAATTGGAAAAAAATATTTGACCTACAATAAATTAGTAATAAGTCAATTGGGGGTAAATATCAATTTTTCTTTAGATTTTTTGCTACTATGAATAAATTCAGTAAATTTTAACTAACGAAACAATTTATTTATCATACTAAAGCAAATCTCACGAGTACTAACTATAATTTTTTAAATCACAAAGAACTTATATATAATTATACTATATTTTATAAAAAGAGAGTAGTTATCCGTTAATGATTTAACCCCTATTTCAATTATGAATTTGCCACGTCCAAGGTCGAAAATCGATTCAAATTCCACCTGAAATTAATAGCAATAATGATCCACCATTTTTACGTGCCTAAGTTATAACTTTGAGACCAAAAAGTGGTCCAAATCAACGTATACATTAGGGGGGGGTGGAGTACTTTAATGAAAACAATTCTAACACGCACGATCATCATGTCCTCATCATATGACTAAAACCATGTATATATATACAAATTGAACTACTGAAAACAAGTCATCATACACTACCATAAAAGTGGCCAATTTCCCCAATGACGTCCGCATTAAGTAATTATTGTTGACTATCATGAATTTATTCTTAGACTCTTTAAGAAATCTTCTGACTTCAATGAAATGATTCTTATAGAGAAAATTGAAAATTACTATTAAGTTTAAGAAAGAGGTAATTGCATTTTAAGTAGCACGGTATAGGGTTATTGCAACTCAGGTATCACTCTTTATAAGATAGTCAATTTTGATATTGTACTTTAGAGAGACTTGCATTTTTGGTACTTCACTTTCATTTTGGTCTCTAAATTTTCTAAAAGTATCAATTTAGTCCCCATAATATTTTTTTTCAACAGAACTATTCCTTACTATTCAGTCGATCAGGCCCAACATGCTTTCGAAATAAAATTAAGTATCCATAAATTTATAACTTATTTGATCGTTTTGTCTCCGGGTATTCTAAGTTTTCGATTTTACAGACTTCCTCTAACCACACTACCGTAATGGATGGTTCGCAAGTTTTTGGCTCCTTCAGCAACAAACAGCATAACCCTATTTTGTTTCCCGTAGAGATACTCCACAATGGAGACTTAATAAATATTTTGGTGGATAGGTTGGACAAAAACCTTTACTTTATTTAAGAAATATAGGTATTACATAGATATTTTTCCTCTATGGGAGAAGACCACTGTTGAACCTCTCATATAGAAGACTATTCTTGTTGGGGAAACCCCCATAAAATTGAGAGCTTAAAAACTACAAAGATTAGGAAACTCAAAATATTATGCTTTGAAGAGTTGAAGGAAATTTTTGATGATCCTCATCTGCTTCATTGCTTTCTTATTTATAAACATCCGCGGACTCCAAACTTATTCCGTGATGACGTCATTGAGTTCGTCATCTCCTTGTCTTTTTCGGATAACGTCATTGCGTTCATCATCCTTGCATCCTTTCAAGTTGTCGGCCTTAATGGCTTGTCAGCCATGTGCTTGCTAGTTGGCTTTGACTATTGGCCTTTGTCGTCTTCTGCCGACAACTCACTTTTGAATTTTTACATTCTGCGGGTTTTACTTGGTCTTGTAAAAATCCTTTCTCTTATTCTTGTCTTGTTTTGGTTCGGGTTTCTTTTGGGTTACCCAAAATTTTCTTTGGAATAGGGGCTTTTCTTATTTTTCACAGCAAGGGCATATGTGGTTATGTCATTGCCCAACATGCAGCATGTTGCATGTCTTCATCTTCGTAGCCTCGGTTGCAGGCAGCTTGTTCTCTCGTATAAGTATTCTCTTTTTCTCACACATGTTTTCTGCAAATTTGGTGCTTTTCTCTATCATGGCGTTTAACAGGAATGATCCATTTAATTTGTGTGAAAATATTTTAAATGGATAATTAACTTTGTCCATCTCAGTAAGACAGACTCATAAACCACATGCTCTTCTGGTTGAGAAGTCATCCTTGCTGATAGCTGATACTAGGGAGCCTCGCTTGTGGCAGCTTTGATCTTGCTGAAAGCTACCATGTCTGGCCTCTGCAGCTTGATAAAATGGAATGCTGGATGAGACACTCTTCCTGCAGTTTCTGGAGCAGTTGATATGATTTTTAACTCCACAATATCTCCTCTTTTCAAGTGGAGGTTGTCTTGCCATGAATCATAGACCGCCTCACTAATCCATTCCAAAAGCTTTGAAATGTTTGAAAAACTTGGTGACATAGTATGAACTGAAGCTAGAGCTCCAAAATCATACTATTTTCGGGCATCTTCTAATTTGGATCCTTCTAACATCCAGACTCTGTTATACTTTTTAGATGTTCGATTATGGTCTTGCTTGAATTCACTCCTTTGCAAAAAATTAATATTTTTCACATTCGCCGGTAAACCTGCCAAGTAGAAAAAGAAAATATCAACTCGTTAATATTAACCTTAGAGGTGTCTGTCATCGATCTAAGGCTAATCTCTCCTTCTTTTACCTAAAGGTGCTGGGTTGATTTGTATCATCAAGACTTTACACTTCTCGTGATTCAATTATTGCCATTTCACCAAAGTCGGGGGATGGCCTTGTACTATCTGTACTTTAATCTGACATTACAAGTTTAGAGTCCTGTACTCTAAGTGCATGTTTAGAGTCATGCTCCTTCAACTCGTGAATCATACCCGAGGACGATGCCTTTAGAATTGGTTCTTGTAGGTCGTTCTATAGCGAGGTTGAAGACACCATGGTATTCTTTATTGCAACCTGGACAGTGTCAAGATAACCTCTTTGAATTTGTCTGCCTACCTGACATTCACTGCTAGCCGTCCAAACTTCTTGTCAAGCTTCTCAAGATTTTCTCTGATGTGCTTGAGCTTCAACATGATGGAGTTTGCTTCAGATGTCTCCATCTCTTGTTAGGAAATCCATTTCGTTTCTCCTTGCTGGTATTCTACCATGGATTTTGGTTGCTTGTAAGCTTTTCACCGTATTTTCTGGCAGCACCTTCTGAATCTGGTGAATTCTCCGTCATTCTTCTTGTTCCTCTTTGATAAGAAGTTCAGGATCCCACGTTGTGGCCTTATTTAGAATTTCTAAGATGAATTTTTTTCTCTATCTTTTCAAGATCTGAAAATACTCCTAGTTGTCATTCCATCATTCAGTGTTTTGAGATAATCTTTTTCCTTTTCTAGGATCTCCATAAAGAAATTTCATCTTCGATCTTTCAGAATTTAAAAGTATTCCCTATTGTAGCTCGAACTCTCATTCGGTTCCATTATCTTAAAGAGTCTCCTTCATTAGTGGATAAAATATCTAAATATAATATAAACACATTTATTTCTTCAATAGACCTAGGCTTTGATACCACTTTCAAACAATGGGATTAGATCTGCGAAAAATCAAACTTTTTGGGGCTGAAATGATATTTTCAAAAGTTAGGGCATGTAATTAAAAGTGTCAAATCAAAAATCAAGGTACTATAATCGCAACTTTCATAAACTACGGTATCAATCTTACCATATATTCAAAATTGTGGTACTAGATCTAGATATTCTTGAAAGTATGACACCTGAATCACAAACTGACCTATAGTATGGTACCATTTTTGCATTTAATCCCATTTAAAAAATAAAATATGTAAATTTTAAAATATTAAATATATGTAAGTGTAAATTTAATTTTTATTAAATAATTCAAAAAATTTAAAAACTCCAATATCAACTTTAGATATTTAGTTTTAAAAATAAATTAAAAACTATAAAATTGAATTAAGATTATTATAGTGATGGTAGAATAGTAAAAAATAAAATCGAATTTATTTAAAAAATAGTCAAAGAGCTCGAAATACCTCTCAAGGTACTTTTAATTTTTAGCTAAAAAACACACTTGTTAGCAGTTTCAAAAGCACAAGTTTCCAAATACCTTAAAAGTGCTTTTTTAGAACCAGAAATTGAAAAATATTTTTCCAAAGCTCCCACAAACACTCTCTTAAAAAATAATTGCAAAATTATTAAAAAAATTAAAATAATATAATTATATGTATAAGTAATTCTTGTAATATTTATGATTTTTTTATATTTTTTAGTATAATGTGTATTCACCTTTATAAATAGATGAACACTATAATATCGAATCATGAGAAAATAACATAACTTAGCCTTTTGAGCATTTGTCTTCTAGACATGGATTATATATATGGCCGAATTGTGGAAATCCTCCTCTTCCATAACATTGAGATTTTAATATTTCAAAATTTTGGGTTTTATTATTACAATAATTATTACTATTCATATATATATGGGACAATGAGTCACCTCTAACAAATTTTCATCCTAACGTATTCGACATTTCTCCTCTAAAACAATCTTGATAGTGTCTCCAAATCCAACTTTTAAATTGTAACAATGTTGATCAAGTCCAAACAAAATTAGAATTTGCTAGCTGTAACGCCCCGTATTTATTATATTAAATATTTATGTATCATTTTTAACAAATTACCATAATACCAAGGAGATTTAATATTTTTCACCTATTTTTTTTGGTTTAATGTTTATTTACGAAAAGTTTATTTGAGTTAATTTAAGATAAAGAAAAGATTATATGAAACTTGATTTTTTTAATTTTTAATCCAAACAAATGCTAGGACATTACTATTTTCTACTTCTATTTGGACCAAAATATAATTTTTTAGATTCTAATAACATTATTTAAAAGAATCAAGAAAGAGAAAAAGACAAAAATAAGAATTTAAAAAAAAAATAAAATAAAAAATTTATTCCGTGTGATATTCCAAGTGAGCATATTATCCCCTATGAAGAAAAAGTAGTAATTAACTCCCCTGTGTTAATTAAAGTGACACAATTTACCCCTCTGTCTAGGGAGGTAAATTGCTTTATTTTTAAAAAATACAAGAGGTAAATTGCTATTTTTTTTCATAGGGAATAATTTACTCATTTAAAATATCACAGAATAGCTTGCATTCCCAAAGAAAAAATAAAAAAGGACGAAAATCAAGAGAGAAATACCTCAACTTTCATTCTCCTTGTCATGGGTAGGAAGAATCCAAGCAACCTCCTTTTTGCTATTACACCTCAACTCCTATAGGCTGTATGTATGAATTTTGACCCTAAACCTTCTTTGATCCATTTTAGTAACCAAAAATAATATCAATAGGCGAACAAACAAGAAAGGGATGCAGAAGAGAAAATAAGGTTCTGAAATTTTTTCCTCTTTTATTTACCTTTGAGATGCAACGAATAATATGTGATAAATTCACCAGGATCCTGTCGGTGGAGTTAAATATAAGGGAGAACAAACCTCAAGGAGGACAACTGTAATTTTTGATCTAACAGAGATGTATTTATAATTATGTCAAATCTCAAGAGGTGTTGATGTAATTTACCCTTTTCAAAACATACGTAGTCCTAGATTTCAACTCATCCTTCGTCATTTGCAGTAATATAATTATAAGAATTAGTTATATAATTCGATGTTGTATTCAATATACAATTATTATTATATTAATTTAAATTTTTGAATGAATTTAATTAATTATTTAAGTTTGACACGGCTATGGCCATTTTTCTGGCTTTGCCACTGCTCTTGAGCTTTGACATATATTCTAGTTTTGCTCTATTTTTCGATGATATAGAGATACTAAATTTTAAATGATAGAAAAAAAATATGAAATTCGCCAAGTTGGAGTTTTGTCAGAGATGGCCCATCGTCCCAAATTGAAAAGGCATTCGTCATGCTTAAGCATTTTAAACTATAAAAAATGGTGAGTATTTATTTGAACGATTCATTTATCTCTCGTTTATTTTCTGGAGGTGACTCATTATCCCACATTAAAAAAGCATAAGTCAAATTTAGGCACTCTCGAGCTTAAAGTGCTTAAGCTTGACTTATACTTTTTTTAATATGAAATAATAAGCCACCTTAAATGCTTAAAGTTGATTTATATTTTTTCGATGTGGGACATTGAACCACCTTTAACATATATTAATTGGTTGTGAATATGGAATCTATATATGCTATTTATACTTCCATACTTTATTACAATTAGTGATGGGTGAATTTGGTGCCATGATCTTACATAACTACTTTCCATAGATTTTTTTTTTTTTTAAAAAAAAAAATTGTTATGATATTTTCTCTCTCGAATATTATACATTCGTCTTCTTTTATTATATTTGAAAAAAGGGATAATTACTCTCACATCCTTTAAAATTTAGTGTAATTACACTTAAATTCTTTGTGATTTGTAAAATTACATTTATCATTCCTAAAGTTTGCTTCTGTCTAATAAATAAGTTCGTCGATTAGTCAAAATTCATCGAAATTGCTGATATTAACAAAATAAAAAATTAAAAAAAACCTATATTTACCCCCAATTGACTTATTACTGACTTATTACAGATCAAATAAATCATTTTATGATCAAATTATCCTCATACATCTTTATGCATGTGAGAAGGTATATTTTCCCCGTTATAAGGGTACTTTAGTTCGAAAAAAATATTTGACCTAGGATAAGTCAGAAATAAGTCAAACGAGAGTAAATATCAATTTTTATTCAAATTTTTTTTCGTTAATATCAGCAAATTTACTGAATTTTGACTAACGGAGAAACTTATTTGTTGGATGAAAGTAAACTCTAGGGATGTTATATGTAATTTTTCAAACCACAGGGAAACTGCGTGTAATTATACCAAATCTCAGGAAATAAAAGTGTAATTATCCCTTTCATATATATATAAGAGTAAATGTTTGGTAGCTTCACTTAAAGAAAAAAACTAAAAAAGGAAATATTTTATTTTGAGAAACGATATTTGTTCATTATATTTCTACTTCAATGCAATAAAATAATTTCATTCCTTATCAAATACTTATATTTGTCTAATCAGATGAATTTTCCCCTGTCATTTTATATTTAAAAAAATCATTAATTGGGAGGTAAAAATATAACATTTTTAATTTTTTAGGGTTAACAAGAAAAGGATATTCAATTGTGGCAAAAATTACTAAAATTATACGTAAAATTTTACTTTTAATCCTATATGATAGAGGTTTAACATTTTTAGTTCTTTAATTTATGAAATTTTTAAAATGATTTTAAAATTGAGAAAACTCGACACATTTAGTCCTATATTTTATGAAATTTTTAAAATGGTCCCATAATTTAAATAACTTGACATATTTAATCCCATAAATCCTGTAAATCAGAGGACTAAATGTGTCAATTTTTTTTAATTTTGGGACCATTTTAAAATTTTCATAAAATAGAGATTAAAAGTGTTGAACCTCCTATACTAAAAGACTACAAATATAAATTTGCGTAAAAATATAAAAGATGCACCCTTTCGATTGAAACAAACAACTTTTGATTTGAACTATGCATCATTTTGAAAAGAAACACGCTTTATAAAATAAAAAAGTATTCGTGAATAAGATCACATTTATATTTATAATTAAAATTAATTATAAAAATAAATAAAACCCATCCCCTATTCCCTAGCACTGGCTTTATTTAATCAAATAAACGTGCCAAATGTCAAGTGTTTAAGTGTCAAGTACTGTTTGTATAAATAAATATAATGAAGGATTCGTACTTTTCCCTTTTTTTTTTTTTAATATTTATCAACTCAAAAAAGCTTATAAACTCTTTAAAACTATCTCGACTTTTCCATACGAGACAATGTTCAACGTATTCTTTGTAGTACGCAATTTAATACTTGAATGAATTTTAAAAAAATAAATCTAAAACTCGAACGCTATATTATTTGCTATTCTTTGCTTTTTTTTTTCATCTCAAATTTTCATATTATTATGAAAAAAAATTACAATTATTTTTTAAATAATTAAAAAATTTAACAATCTCGAAATTAAGAAAACATGAAAAGAGAAACATAAAAAAAAAAAAACTAATGATCGACGTATAATATTAATAGGATAAGAATAATTAATAAGGCATAATTCGATTGGCGAAACTAAGACTTCATAACTTTATGATCATCAGTTCAAATCCTATCAATCTGTGAGTATTTGGTTAATAGCCGCTTGTTTTACTTCAAATTTCTTTTCTGCTTCTTGAGTGCCGAAAGTCCGGAATTAAGGAACTAATTCCCTTTCGATTTAGAATTTAAATATACTTATTTTGATGCATCCGTTGCGTTCTTGTCAACTCCCGACTCATGTCGATTCTTCCAATACTTGGTTGATAATGATAATTAATATATCAACTATTGATGAACTATCCCACAATCATAAGATCATTGGTTGAAATCCCATCAATGTATAATTTACTTTACTAGTTAGTAGTTGTTAATTAATTATAAATATATTTAATATTGATAATTAATATATCAATTACTAATAATTAAAGCGGTTCATGGCGTAGTAGTAATCGATTTACTCAAATAAAAAAAATAAAATAAAATCAATGACTGGATATTGAGATTTTTCCAAGCTGTAGTACTGTGTGTGTGTGAGAGAGAGAGAGAGTGAGAGAGGAAGCAAATCTATAATGGCAAGTGGAGAGTGCAAAGGGTTATAAATGTCTCTAAAAGATTTGAAGAGTCATTAGTTGGAAAAAAGAAGCTGTATCAAACTTGTTAAACATTTTAATTTTTTGACTTTGAGCTGATCTGCAGCTTTATTCCTAATTTTCTAATTAAAAAAAAAAGATTATTAGGGTTTTTTATAGTTCAGTGGATTGAATGTGCTATATTACTTATATATATAATTAGATAGTAATTATAAAAATTAAAATTATAATATATGGATGTTGTAGTACTCTATTATTGGTCTCATTGTCAGTTATTTATTTAAATATATATTAATTCTGACGTGGAGTGCATGTTTTTTTATTGCGATTAACTATTTTTGGGATTCTGATACGTATCGCCTTTTTCTTTTTAAGAAACATTTATTAAATAGTTAATAATTTTTATTTTTTGAAAATAATTTAAATTAAATATTTTTTGTACTTACCAAAGAAAAAAATATAATGATGTTAACTTCATTTTATATATGTATATCATATTTTTCCGTTTATAAGTATAAAAATATACATGAGAATATTCAGTGAGGAACAAAATTTAAAACTTATGTAATTTGTTTTTGTTTATGTCTGCATTTTGTGTTCAAATTCCAATGGAACGGAGTCAGGTATAAATTGATAATTTTCAAAAGAAGCGTAAGCATAATTTTAATTTTTTTAAAATAATATAATTTAATATTTTCAAAAATAATTTAAGCATACTTAATTTTTTTAAAATTAAATATCAATAAATAGAAGAACTCATAATGAAGTAATTTTTGAATCGAAATGATATTTTTAATATTAAAAAATTTAATAATTATTTTAATGGGATTTCTAATATTTTTTTCCCATCAATTTCTTTTCTTTTTTTTTTAAAAAAATAAATATATTGTGAGGAGCAGTTTGCTTCCGTCACTTCACTTCCCGCGGAACGCCAACAATTATTTAAACTCCTGCATCTGTCTCACCCTCTTATGAAGCGCGTGTTACGCACTCTCCAATCAAATCTAATTACATTAAAATTATTTAATGTATTTTTCCAGAGAAAAACTTAGCTCTCACCATCCCTCGTCTTTTTATTAATATTTTTTCACTCCTAAGTTGAAAAATACTTGATAGTCAAATAATAAGACATGCTGACAAGTATTACTAAGATTTGAAAATGATTTGATTCGTGACCAAAATAGTTGGGAGAGAAAGCAGTTTTATTTGATTTGAAACAAGAAAAGACATGCTAACAAGTATGACCAACCCATGTGACCTATAATTTCAAAAAGTTCAAAATTAAAATAGGAACGCATTCTCAATGAAAATGGCTTGACCAAACAAAATCCCAACTACCCAAATAGTGAAAAGTAAAAATAATCTCATTGAAAACACAAACAAACGAGCTCTTATATTTTGACCACATTTAATCAATATTCGTCATGATTGTACTATATATAACACAAACTTTTGTTATAATTCTTTAACTGTAACTAATATTTTAGCATTGTTTATAAAAATAATGGATAATAGTCGCTGCACAGCCCGATTAATTAATATTCATTCAAAAATTATAATAATGAATTATAACGATTTCTTCTAATCAAAAGATTATATTAATAAAAGTTGTATCGTGAAAGATGCCAAGTGATAAGGACTCTAATTTTTTAGAAATAGCAATCCAATTAAAGTCATGTGGAAAATGCCCAATCTGTTTTTTATTGTAAATTAAATTAAATACAACACATGATTTGTATATTATAAAAAAAATAATTATAATCTTTTAATTAATATATGAATTAAAATATCAATATTACTACTTTTCTTGGCAGATATTAGGACTTGTTATATAGCCTGATATTATTATTTTTTTCTTTTATCAAAAAATTGACTAAACTATTTACTATTTAATAATGTAAATAGATATCTTGGAAGTAGAAAACAAAAATTCCACGTACGAAAAGACTTTTGTGATGTCAACAAATTCTTTAAATAAAATATGATGTTTATATGTTATTTAGTTGTTAGCAAGTAATTTATTTAATTATAATTACTATTATATGATGATTGCATGTCGTCTTACGTGTGTATAAATAAATAATATTTTACAATTTAATATATATTATAAATAAGAGTAGAATATATAGCCAATTCATTACATTAAAAAAAAGAAAAAGAAAGAAAAAAACAAATTTATCAGTTAATGTGAAATTTAAAAAGTCACATAAGTTTTTTTTTTTTTCGATAAATGTAAATTTCATTAAGTAAAGGGTAGATTCGTACAATACAGCAATATTCAAGGTGTGGTTTCTCCCTCGACCAAGGGATACGTCGTAATCGATAAAGCGCACTACTACTAACAGAGTGAGGTAATGTAACACTCAGTATTATTTGCCAAACGTCCTCTAAGATAAGAAAAGTTAGCGACTCAGCCGTCCGATAAGTCACATAAGTTAGTTATCTAATCCATTGAATGACATTTTTGACTTCACAAAATATTAGTACAACAGTATCAATAACCGTTATTTGTGAGTGTAGAGATTTTTTATTTTTATATGATTATTTTTAAAAAAATTATACATATTTCGTGTATATATTAAATAAAATAAAATATGCAAGAGGGCTACAATATATTTTTTTTCTTGATTTATGAAATATATAGGTCAATCAAGGGTGAGTATGAAGTTTCATTTAGTTTTTTTTTATTAATATCAATAAATTCGACAAATTTTAAGTAGTGGAGAAATCTTTTTATTAAAAGAAACAAACGTACTGCTAAATATAATTTTTTAAATTATAAAAAATTTACATATAATTATATTAAATATTAGAATAGGTGATATAATTAGCAGGAAAAAAAAAATTCCTATTAGGGGGACTTGTGGGTGAGGGTGGGGGTGGGGGGGTGTTGGGGGTTGTTGGGGCAAGGCAAATGAGCAAAGTGTAGTGAGAGTGACCTGGTGCGCATATTCAAACAAGCATTAAGCACTACATAAACACTGTTGCTTCCCTGCTCCTTTCTTAGTGGAAATCTTATATATATATATATATATATTTCTATAATAACTCTTGCTGATCATTTTACTGTAGCTTACGATAACGCCCACCTCCACACACACACACACACACACTACAACTCCAAACTATAATATCCCTTCACGCACACACACACATACCCCACACACTTGCATAATTGTAACATAATCTATATCATACTAATCTATAAGGCAACAGTTACAGTAAGCTTCTTGCTTTCTATTGGCCATATAAATAGAAATATTTTGAAAAAAGATGTGGCGTTCACATTCATATTCGATGCTTCTTCCTCACTGCAGCAAACCACGCATGGGAGATGGGTTTTGGAGCAGTGTAGTTTGCCTCTGGTAACTTTTCTTGGTTGAGGGCTGTCAACTGAGCGGGAAGCTTATTTCTCAAAGTGGGCTCTTTAGTTTCACCATTAAGGTCTCCATTTCGCTCTTTCTCTGTGTTTCTATGAATGGTTCTTGAAATGGTGAAATGGGTTAGTAAGAGTATCAAAGACTTGTATCAGTTTTATTGGTTTGATTTCTCCTATTTGTGTGGTCTTTTCCCCTTGTTCTTGTTTGAGAAGATCTTTTGGCGTTGCTCAGTTTAAGGGCTTTCTTCTCTTGATGATATGGTTGATCAAGATCAAGAATTCTTTAAGTTGGAAGAGGATCTATTGTTGCATATAGATACATAGAGCCAGACATGTTTGTGCATATATGTTTGTGTTTTTTTCCTTCCTTTTGCTGTTTTGTTTTACCTATTATGGAAAAAAAAGGTAAGATGTTGTTTTTCAGCTTGTTTTTTCTTTAATTATGTTGAGTATGTGCCAATGGTTCTGTTACTTGTTTTCTTTCAGTGTGCCTGTCCAAACAAATGTTCTTTGCTGTTCAATTTATGCTAGAAAAGTTCCGGTATGATGGCTCTTCATCAATCAGTGATGAACTTCTAACATAGCTGCAAAAGATGTGACCTTTCATATGGTTTGGTGGGATTATGGTTTAAGTGTGTTCTAACAGCAGACATATAGCATGATGTTTGAAACTCTTTTAATAGGATTTGCGGAGTCTTAACTGATATGAACCAGCATAGCTGTCAAATTTAAATTTGATTTCTGTCTCCTGCAATCGAGCAAATTAGTCACGGATACCTTTTCATCGACTCTTAACCGGTTACGCATAACTAGTATGGATCATAATCCTTTGGTGTTCGCAGTTGATTTCTTCTTAACTCCTGATGGATGATTGGATTGTGAATGCGACAGCTTATTTTTACATTTTTCGATGTGGCAAATATCTGTTGCTTGCAGAATCTCACAATTGGTATTGTGAAAGTCTTGGCCATGTTTAGTCATATTGCTTTGAAATTAAAAGATGATGCTCAATTTGACAGCTCTGTGAAGATGCTTTTGTTCCTTTGTTTATTGCAGTCCTCATACTACCATATTGGCTTTATCTCATCTCTTCTCATCTTCATTTGTTGAAAACTTCATTTGACCGAGCTACGAGAGCAAGTCCATTCAAGAATTCAGTTGTTAGATCCCTTTCACCGCAATCATGTTTCATCTCTGATCAAATGAAATAGGAATATATTCTGGAAAGAATACATGGACCAATCACGCAATTGATTGGACGTAAAATTCTTTGAGAAAGTTTGCTTTACGCCTAATTTGATGCTAATGTTGTTTTCTCCCACCTGCCAAACCAAAGCTTCAGGGGATCTGATTACATTAGGAACTCCACAGATAGCAGTTATACTCTTGAGTTTGGATTTTTGGTCTGAACTTGGGAGTCTGATTCGGTCCTGTTTCATGATTCCAATTCCTCGGGATTGCAAATTATGCCTAGTAGATTCTTAGTGAAGTTAGGTTATATCTCTCTTGTTCCATTTATTTGATTACAAATTGAGGTAAGAGCTAACTTAATTCCATTGACTAACAGTCAGAACAGAATGAATTCTGCATCCACCCACTTTGTTCCCTCTAGACGTATGGGCATATACGAGCCGATCCATCAACTGCCTATGTGGGGAGATTTCAAAGGAAACAACTTGCTGGATACCTCTTCACCGATGATGCTAGAGATTGAAGCTAAGTTAGACAACCAGGTGAAATACATTGTAATAACTATTCACGGATGTTAACTTGTTCCTTGGATAATTTGCCCAACTTGTTAACTGACTTGTTTTTTGTGCCTATCTAGTCAGAGGATACTTCTCATGGAACTGTTGGACCTTCCAACAAGTATGATCAAGAAGCAAGTAAACCAGATGATAAGGTGGATATGCGAAGGGAGTCTACTATCTATCTTGGCTTCATTAGATTAGCCAGCACTAGTTCTTGTTGCATGTGCCATGTTACGGGTATTCAGTTGTATCAGTCAAATTGTGATTTATAAAGATATGCAAAATCATCTTATTTAGTGAGAAAAAAGACAATCAAAATGCAGGCATTACAACATCATATGATGGTTTTAATGTAGTTGATGTTGTCTACTTATGCATGCATTGATCTACTATGGAACGTTCACATTAATATATAAAGGATGTCGCCTTGTCAATGCGTATAATCTTTTTGAATCCACTAATTTATGTCAAGTTCATTGACATCTTCCCACTTCTAAAATTCCTTTCATATTGTCAACCAAAAATGCCATCATTGTTATATCGTGACTGGTCTGGAGTTGGGGTTATAGGTACTCAGACGCTTGGCACAGAACCGTGAGGCTGCTCGTAAAAGTCGTTTGCGGAAAAAGGTACAACCAGACCATCAGAATGTTCTTGTTAATTATTTTCCGCCCTTACTAGAAAGCCATTAACATAGACCAGACAGCCTAGTTGCCTGATCTAAATTTTGTTCCACAGGCCTATGTTCAGCAATTAGAAAATTGTAAATTGAGACTTATTCAGTTAGAAGAAGAACTTCGGCGAGCCAGACAACAGGTAAATTTCTGTTAATAATGGTTTCTACTGCTCAAGTGATTCTGTTAATAATCAGAGCAACAGATTTCAAATGTTATCCCCTTTCGCTCTTAAAAAGAGACAGAGTCTTAAGACGAAATTTTCTGCTGCAGGGTCTGCACGTAGGTGGTATAGATACTAGCCAGCTTGGTTACTCTGGAAGTATAAACCCAGGTTTATAGGATCAGCGCAACCAGTTTCAGTTTCCTTGTTACAAAATGTGTTCCTAATCAAACTTTGCAATGATGTGTTTGGAATTATCTCCCGCTATCAAACTTGGCTTAGTTGTTTTAATACTTTATCTCATTCAATATTTTATTCTTCTCATAAGTTCTGGTTCCCTCTTTGAACATGCAGGAATTGCTACATTCGAGATGGAGTATGGACACTGGGTGGAGGAACAAAACAGACAAATCTCCGATCTGAGGAACGCTTTGCATTCTGATATTGGAGATATGGAGCTCCGCATTTTTGTTGAGGGTGGAATTAGGCATTATTTGGATCTCTTTACCATGAAAGCTACAGCTGCAAGTGCAGATGTCTTCTATATTATGTCAGGCTTGTGGAAAACACCGGCTGAACGCTTTTTCTTGTGGATTGGGGGCTTTCGGCCTTCAGAACTCCTAAAGGTGATGCACATTTTGTTCCAGACTTTAACATATACTGTCCCTATCCTTTTCTGATTGAGAAACGAGGGCGAAGAGCATTTTCTTGGAACGGTTTAGAAACTTACAACTGATACGCGTGGTTTCAAAGCATGATAGTTCAATAATATTGTTAAAAACTTGTTATCAAGATTGAATCCCCCCCAACTGCATTTTATTAAAAAATTAGTTTTGTCATAGTTTGCTGATCACAGTTCAATGCATATATCTTCAATTTTACATATTATTACACATCCATGCATAGAGAGTTAGCTGAATCATACTGTTTTACTATCCTTCTCAGCCACCTCAAGAATGAAGCTGAACAAGCCTTGTCACAATATATATTTCCTAGTCAAGTCATCGCATGTTTCTCATATTTGTTATCCTAAATGTGGAATGTCATTAATAACTGTAGGTGCATATGTTTAAAACAGGTTCTCTTGCCGCATCTAGAGCCCTTGTCAGAACAACAACGTTTGGACGTGTGCAATCTCACACAATCCTGTCAGCAAGCCGAAGATGCTTTGTCACAGGGAATGGAAAAACTCCAGCATATTTTAGCCGAAACCATAGCTACCGCTCAACTTGGCGAAAGGAATTATCTTACTCAAATTCGTGGTGCAATAGACAAGTTGGATGCTCTAGTCCGGTTTGTAGTTCAGGTAAATCTTTCTTTGCTTTCTCTTTTTATCTCATGCAAAGGTTCATAGTTAGAGCAATGATCAAGAACTTTCTGAGCAATGTCGTTTGGAGAAAAGTCTAAAAAGTTTTTGAATTTTATAAGCTCATTTACTAAAAAGGTTATCTAACACTTTACAACATCAATAAAAGCCATCTAGTCTTACACTTATAAAACCAGAATCTCAAGGTCTTTTTGTTTTGTTTTGTTTTTTAATTATCCCTTTTCCTCTTAGCAGGCTGATCATCTTCGGCAAGAGACCCTGCAGCAGATCTCTCGTATTCTTACAACCCGCCAAGCAGCTCGAGGCCTGCTTGCCCTGGGAGAGTACATGAAACGACTTCGTGCACTAAGTTCGTGTTGGTCTTCGCGTCCTCGTGAGCAACCCTGAGCGGATGCATCAGCTCCACTCTCATTTTAGTTAAACTATCAGTGTGGTAAGAACTCAACACAAACCTCAGCTGTCTGCCCATTTTTGAGCTGCTTCCTATGATTGAGAATTTGTACATATGATCAATTAGCTGTCTGAAGAGGAAGTCTGCAGATACTTTTTCAGTTATCTTGTATTCTTTTTCAGTTTTTGTGCTGATTGTGCCTTTCATTGTCTGCTGAGGCATCATTCTGTATGTCTAGTTTTATTATTCTATTTTGACTGTAAATTTTTCAGGCTTGATTGTCTCTTGTATGCGACGGTCCTTAATATATGTTGCGATGGCAATGAGAAATGTCATTTATAGGTATGGAGGGTAAATTACACCTTTTTTTTTCCTATACTTAACGCCAAAATTGATTTTGGTCCCTGAACATTTGGATGCACGATTTTGGTCCTTAATTTTTGTGAAACGTTACGATTTTGGTCCTTAATTTTTGTGAAACGTTACGATTTTGGTCCTTAATTTTGGTGAAACGTTACGATTTTGGTTCAGTCAATTAAATTGATGTCAATTTTAACAGAATTTGGAACACGGACCGCTAGGCTCCATGTTGCTTTGGAGGGTGCTTTTTTGGTACTCTTTGTTTGATTTTGGTGTGTTTTTGACGTGTGGGTTTTTGCTGAGCAAAATGTTTGTACCGAAACTAAAACCTGTTCGAAATGTAAAATGGACGCCTAAATAAAAGATCACTCCTTACTTGAAACAATGTTCAATACAATTTCCATGATTAACAAAATGAATGGCATAAATACGATTTTGGTTCTTATACTTACCCACTTATACGGTTTTGGTTTTGGTTCTCAAACTTTCATACTTAATATTATTAGTTTTCATATTATTATATTTTTAACACTTTTTGTCCCTACCATTAGATTAGGCGTTAGTATGGAGGGAAAAGGCATTGGAAGGAGGAAAAAAAACACCCTTTTCCTGCCTTGGAGCTTGTTGTCTTCATTAAATTGGTTATAAGCTCCATTTCCACCATTTTCTTCAAGCTTGGAAGACTGATTTGACAGAGAAGTAACAAAAGAATTATATTGTTTGGATTCATTTTCTGATTGTTTTGTTGTGTTTTGTGGAGATAGAGAGAGAAAAACAAAAATAAATAAGTGTGTGTTAGAGATAGTGTGTATGATTGAATTTGTTTTTGAAGATAATTTAAAATAAGTATTGTATGTTTAATTTTGTGTTTTGAGAGACAAAAAATACTATTTATTGTCAAATCATGTATTTTTTTTATATATTTATGTATATATGTATATATATGTGTATGTGTAGAGTGGTAACCTCAAGACCCTAATCAACTATTACAATAATGTGGAGTACGAAACTCCTTAAAATACAAACTGATATTACAAATATAATGAATAATAAAGAATAAAGAAAGAACAAATCTTAAGCTTTTACAGATCTGCAGATTACAGCTCAGGAATAGCCAGATCCAATAGCACTGTTCACAAAGAACGTTTCAGCCCACGATTGCTCCACCTCCAACCCGAAACCACAAAGGTCTCACAGTCCTCTTAATCTCTCGTCACAAAGGTTCACAGAGAGCTTGCTCGTTCACTCTGAACGTCTTCAGAAAAGAGAGATAAGAGAGTTCGTTGTTTTTTTTTTTTCGGTATCTAGATCGAAAAGGATATCACCCTTTTAAAGGGGTTGAAATATCCCATATAAGGAATGCCTCAACAGCTTTCCAATTGCCATTGAATTGGCTAAGGAAAGTTGTCATGATATCCGGTGAAGGAGAGGAAACAAAATCAAAGAGATTTGAGAGAGAGAGTGAAGAAAGAAGTAGTCGGCACTCAAGGAGAAGAAAAGGGGAAAATGAGATCAAAGGGTTTGCTGAATAGTATATAAGGGATAAGTCATGGGTTGGGTTTTAGGGTCGAACCAGTAGGTCTTACTGGGTTTGGAGCAGTGGGTCTCTAATGATGGGCTTACTTTGTTAAATGGACTTTGGGCTATAAGTTATAACATGCTCCACCTTGGACCAAAGACTCAAGGTCATAGGTCAGGAGTCTTTTAGGATCTGGCTAATTCATCATTGCCATAGAAAGCTTCCAGGTACCTGCAATGACACGAAAACTAACATTTCCACCAATCGTGTCAGTTAGGGAAAAGGTTTAGTATTTTCAAACACAGAAGAAACTTTTCAGCAGGCAAGCATTTTGTACCCATATCAGTTGGGTTATAGTCAGTTTTGATTTTCTCAAGTTTTATAAGTTCTTTACTCACAATATTACGAATAAAATGATATCTAACATCTATATACTTGGTCCTATCATGGAACACAGGATTTTTACATAATTGTATTGAAGACTGATTGTCAGAAAATATAGTGAGTTTGTTTTTAAGAAAACCAATTTCTTTTATCAAACCTTCCAACCATATTGCCTCTTTAAAGGCTTCAATGGTAGCTATGTACTCGGCTTTAGTTATGGATAATGCAACTATGTGTTGTAATTGAGACTTCCAACTAATGCATGAACCACACAAAGAGAATATGTAAGAAGTAGTAGATTTTCTACTATCCCTATCATTTGCATAATTCGAATCCATGTAACCAATCAAATGAATGTTATAAGAGAATTTCGAGAAAGTAATACAGATATCAATAGAACCACGAAGGTATCTAAGAAGCTATTTCAGGGCCTCCCAATGTGGAGGGCCAGGGTTAGACATATACCTGTTTAGATAACTGATGGCATAAGTAATATCGGGTCGAGAACAAATCATAAGAAATATTAAAGAGCCGATAACATTCGAATAAGGTACTTTACTCATTTTATCCTTTTCAAAATCGTATTTAGGGCATTGATCCCTGTATAGTTGGAGATGAGCAGCAAGAGGGACAGAGACAGGTTTGCTATTTTCCATAGAAATTTTTTTCAAGATAGACAGAATATAAGTCCTTCAATTTAGAAGAATTTTCGACTTTTTTCTGTCCTAGTAATATCCATTCCAAGGATCCTTTTCGCATTACCAAGATTTTTTATTTCAAAAGTCTTACACAAATCCTTTTGCAAATCATCAATCAATTTAAGATTAGGACTAGAGATAAGCATGTCATCCAGATATAATACTAAGAAAATAGGACAGTTATCAATATAATTGAAATAAAGACAATGGTCATATTCACTTCTTTTAAAGTTAAAAGAAAGCATAAAAAGATCAAACTTTTTATTCCATTGTCGGGGGGGCTGTTTCAAACCATAGAGGGATTTTTTCAAGTGCCACACATAATCAAATTTTGTTTTATCAATGAAGCCAAAAGATTGATGCATATAGATATTCTCATCTAAGTCCCCATGAAGAAATGCAGTTTTCACATCCATTTGTTTTAACTCCCAATTATAATGAGCAGTAAGAGCAAGTACAATGCGAACAGTAGTGTATTTCACAACGCGAGAAAAATTTTTATTGTAGTCAATACCCTCTTTTCGTGTGAATCCTTTAGCTATTAACCTAGTTTTATATGTTATGGGATTCTCTTGTTTAACCTTGAAGATCCATTTACAATATACTATAGAGCATTTAGAAGGTTTAGGTAGTAAGATCCATGTTTTATTATCCCTAAGGGATTTCATTTCTTTCTCCATGGCAGTAAGCCAATTTTTCGATTTTGTGGCTTCTTCTACGCTCGTAGGTTCAGGAATTTTAGTGTTTAAAACAACTTGGTAATCTCTAAGTATTTTGAAGACATCCTAGTTTGTCTCCTACTCCTATCTCTAGCTAATTGATAGTCATCAAGGTTTGTTTCTATGTTCGTGTTTTTCGGGTGTTCTAAGTGTTGTTCTTCTAGGTGTTTAGAAATTTGTGCTTCTATCTCCCCCCTCTTGTTGGTTATCCTCTATGTTATCCTCCATCTTATTAAATGTGGTGTCGTTTTGAGCTATGTCTAAAGTTTTAAGGCAAGGCATCTCATTTTTATTGAATATGACATCTCTATTTATTAACACCTTAAAACCCAGCTAGCTTTGTACCCATAGCCTATACCCTTTGACACCCTCGGGATAACCGATAAACACACATGTCATAGATCGGGGTTCTTATCAGAATTTTGATGCACAAATGCAGAACATCCGAAAACACGTAAAGATGAAACATCAGGTTGTTTGCCATACCACACAGTATCAAGTGATTTACCAAGTAAAGGCACGGACGGAGATACGTTGATTAAATGAACAACAATTAATGGCTTCACCCCAAAAAGATTTTTGTAGTCCAGAACTTACTAAAAGACATCTTACTTTTTCAAGAAAAGTGCGATTCATGCGTTCGGCCACGCCGTTTTGCTGTGGGGTATAGGGGTTGATTTTGTGTCTTTTTAAGCCAAACTTTTCACATAAATCAGAAAAATTTTGGTTACGAATTAAAGACCATTGTCGGTTCTAAGAGTTTTGAGCTTTCTACCAGTTTGGTTTTCCACCAAAATTTTTCATTTTTTAAACTTTTCAAAAATTTCTGATTTATATTTTAATAAGAAGACAAAAACTTTCCTTGAAAAATTGTCAACTATAGACAAGAAATAATGATTACCACCATGGGTGGGTTCCTTAGAGGGACCTAAACATCAACATGCACATAGTCAAGAATGCAGGATGACACAGAGGGATTTGGGGAAGGTTTAGCAGGAAAATGCACACGATGCTGTTTACCTAACACACAGTCATCACAGAATTTCAAATCATCAAGTTTATCATGTAGAATTCCTTCCCTTTTTAAAAACTCAAGTCTTTTTTACTAATGTGACCAAAACGTTTATGCCATAACGATGTCTTATCACATTAATTCACAGTCGCAACAAGAGCATCATAAGTCACAGAAAACAAATAAAGATTTCTCTTCTTTTCAGCCTTAAAAATGACCAGGGAACCCTTCATAATTTTCATTTGCCCCTTATCCCATCTCCTTTCTAAACCCTCTTTCTCAAGTGCAACACAAGATATGATATTATGACTAAGATCAGGCACATACCGAACATTTTCCAAAATCAGTTTATGACCATCTTTAAAATTAAGAAAAATGTCACCAAAACCCATTATCTCACATCGCTTTTCATTCGCCATAGAAATAAAACCACAACTTTCACTTTTGAAATTAGAAAAAATTTCTTTAAAAGGGATCATATGAAACGTGCAACCAGAGTCAAGTAACCATTCATGTTTGTTCACAGAAAGCACAAAGTTCACTTCACATACCACAAAAACTTCACCATTTTCTTCCGAAACATTATTAGCGTGTTCCTTTTCATCGAATTATCTTTCCTTATTATCTCTTTTAGGCTTTCTACAATCTTTTATGTAGTGTCCCTTAATTCCACAATTAAAGCAACGTCGTTCTCTAGTCTTGTCATCTCTATAGTGGTTGTCTCTAGGTCTAGACTTACTCCTACTAGAACTCCTGTTTTTACTCCTACTTCTGTTATTAAATCTAGATCTAGAATTTCTAAACTTAGACCTACCTCTTACGAAATTGACCTCATGTTGGTTTTGGGTTGGTTTATTAGTCCTTAGGTCCATTTCTTGCTTTTTAAGCCATTAACAACTGTTTCTAGGTTAACACTATCCCTACTATATTTGATAGCAGCCTTGACATCAGAATAGGAATCAGGAATAGCATTCAATAAGACAATAGGACAATATTCATCAATGTTTTTATCTCCTGTCAATTTAATGTCTTGTATCAGTTTAGTGAAATCATCTAGGTTATCTTCTATGTTCTTAGACAAGTCCAATTTATACTTAAAGAACTTTTCAAGCAAAAAGAGTTTACTAGGCAAAGAGGTTTCTGTGCATAAATCTTCTAATTTTTTCCAAAGTTCTTTAGCAGAATTTTGTTTACCAACTTTTCGAAGCACAGAATTAGACAAATTCAGTATAACCGAAGAATATGCATACTCGTCATTTTCCAATATTTTTTCTTCAAAAATGTTATCAAAATGTTTGCCATCTATGGCCTTGAAAACCTTTTATTGGATCAAAATTCCTTTCATTTTTTGTTGCCAGATCGAAAAATCACTTTTGCCATCGTGAAGATTATAACCAGCCATTTAAAAGGATTTTGAGAAATCGGTTTTTAACAGAAAATCTGAATTTTCAAAGAGAAATTTAGAACACTGATTTTTAGCACGATTTCGTGGTAACAAAATTCACAGAAATTATATATAAAAAATGGACAAATAAATTTCAACAAAGAATGTTTTGATAGTAATATCACTAAGTTTTAACACAAAAATATATATCACAGTTTTCAACAATTATGCAACAAAATAATTTGCAGATAAAAACAGAATGTATATATATATCAAGGATGATATTAGTAGATGTCAAAAATAGATCACAAAAAAATAGTATTCAAGGTTTAAGTCACAAATATCATGAAAATAGAGGTATGTGGATTTCAATCACAAAACCAAAGTTATCTCATAAATGAATATCATAATTCACAATATCACTCAAATACCAACAATTATAGGAACATCAGAAATATTTAAATCACACAGATTGTAATATCTCAGATATCTTTTAATATTTGCAGCGGATTAATGAGAATAAATTACCCGGATTCCGAAGACGAACATATCGCATAAATAGATATTACAAAGATATAGTAATAGAACAAATCGCAAAAATAACTATCACAGAGATATAATATCAAAAGAACCGAGGCTTCCAGCCTAAGTCCCGACTAGATACCCGACGTCCTCAGGGACCGACCAAGTGGGAGTTTAGGGGGATTTACCGCGGCTAAATAGTAACAGTAATATCGACAGAAAGAAAATTGCAGAAATAAAATAGGTGGGGCTTGAGAAGAGTTACCACCACCAGGAGTTGGATTTCAGAGACGAGGCTTTGATACTACTGTAGAGCGACAACCTCAAGACCCTAATCAACTATTACAATAATGTGGAGTACGAAACTCCTTAAAATACAAACCGATATTACAAATATAATGAATCATAAAGAATAAAGAAAGAACAAATCTTAAGCTTTTATAGATCTGCAGATTACGCTTCAGGAATAGCCAGATACAGTAGCACTGTTCACAAAGAACGTTTTCGCCCACGGTTGCTCCACCTCCAATCGGAAACCACAAAGGTCTCACAGTCCTCTCAATCTCTCATCACAAAGGTTCATAGAGAGCTTGCTCGTTCACTCAGAACGTTTTCAGAAAAGAGAGATAAGAGAGTTCGTTGCTTTTTTTTTTTCGGTATCTAGGTCGAAAAGGAGAGCACCCTTTTAAAGGGGTTGAAATGTCCCGTATAAGGAACGCCTCAATAGCTTTCCAATAGCCATTGAATTGACTAAGGAAAGCTGTCATGATATCCGGTGAAGGAGAGGAAACAAAATCAAAGAGATTTGAGAGAGAGAGTGAAGAAAGAAGTAGTCGGCGCTCAAGGATAAGAAAATGGGAAAATGAGATCAAAGGATTTGCTTAATAGTATATAAGGAAAAAGTCATGGGTCGGGTTTTAGGGTTGCACCAGTGGGTCTTATCGGGTTTGGAGCAGTGGGCCTCCAATGATAGCGCTTACTTTGTTAAATGGACTTTGGGCTATAAGTTATAACAATATGTATTTATGCTAAAATAATTAAAAATACCCAAATAAGGTGTTTTTAAATGATAATAAATATTGAGTATATGTTTTGACTCGTCCCAAGAATAATTTAAAAATGAAAACAAACATAGTGAACGAGTTCAAGCTCTCGCAACAAATTTTCTTCTCATTCTCAAGAACATTTGTTTTTGTTGATTTGAGACAGAATGAGTGATGACACAGTATAAGAGTTGGGGGAAGAGTGCTTATCAACAGTGGGAAGGAAGCTTGACTGAAAAAATGTGTTCAACTTGAGTAGTAAAAAAGAGGGAAGCTCGTAAAAAAGGATAAATTCCATAAAATTCCCGAGTATTTTAATTTTCTAGCTAAAGAATTCCTTGTGTTAGTTTTATAAACAAAAAACTCCCTGTATTTTTTAAAATAATGCACACCTGCCCCGTTCGTTTGTTAGAGTTAACGACATTAAATTTTCAAGAAGTTGACCATTATACTCTTGTTATGATAGCCATTGATATTCAATAGAAAAGAATGAATAGTTCAAATTTTAAATTATTTTAAACATATATTTTATATTACATATATATATATACATATTACAAGGTGGCGGCGATGACGTCCACTTCTATGGACGGAAGCACCTATCTCTGGATCTGGGCGACCTCGATGTTGCCCATGCAAGCAAACGGGCGACCTCGCCATCAGAAGTGGCAGAAGTGGAGGCGGTGTGGAAGATGATAAGTTTTTAGTTTTATTTTAATTTTTCATAAATCTTTAATATAAATATATACTTATTAAACAAAATTTGAATCTAAAAATAAGTAAAAATAATTTAGTTTTTCAAAATTTCAAATAATAAAAGAACCATTAAAATTTTTATTTTAAAACATGGTAATTTTGATTAAATATTATTTATAAATAATATAACTTAAAAACATTTTATATACTTTTTTAGTATTTTCATATTATAATTAATGTACTCTATAAATAAATATAATTTATGAAAACCTGTTTAAGTTAAATAATAATATAATTTAGTTAGTAATATATACTTGTTATAATTGATTTTTATTTTATTCGTATAAATATTTAAAAATTTAAAAAGTTAATTTTAGTATATTAAATTTTGTGTTGTGATTATTAATTTCAAATTTTAAATTAAAAATTATATGTATTTTAGGAATTTTAATATTTAGTTAATATATTTTATAAATAAATATAATTTATTGAATATATCAAAACTAAATAATAAGTAAAAGTAATCAATAATATGTAATTATTAAAAGGGTAAATTACATCAACACCTCGTGAGATTTGACATAATTACAAATACTTTCCTGTTACGTTAAAAATTACATTTACCCTCCTCGAGGTTTGTTCCTTCTTACATTTAACTCCACCAGTAGGGTACCGGTGAATTTATCACATGTTATTTTCAAAATACCCCTGATAAAAAGTTTGACTATATTTGACCAACTTTTCATTTGGATCAAATTGTAATGTTCTAAAATATTGAGGGGGTTAAATGTTATGATTTCACATACTTTGTACTTAAATATAATTTTATTTTATTGTTAAATTAGTCATTTGTGCATTAAATATTGTCGGGATTATTTTATATATTAGGGTGAATTACGTCCCCACCCTCTAAAGTTTAATATAATTATAAATACATCATTGTTAGATAGAAAATTACATACACACTTTTCTTTTACCAGATAAATGAAGGGTATTTTTGTATTGCACACTTATTTTCTACCTAATAAGAATGTACTTGTAATTATACTAAATTTCAGGGGGAGTGGATGTAATTCTCCCTAATATATAAGATAATTCCTGCAATATTTAATTGAAAAAAAATGGCTAATTTAGCAAATAAAAAATTATATTTAAGTACAAAATATATGAGATCATAACATTTAACGCCCTTAATTTTTTAAAACATTACAATTTGATCCAAATGAAAAGTTGGTCAAATTTTTTAATAATTTTTTTTTTGAAATTAACATGTGATAAATTCACCAGAACCCTACTGATTGAGTTAAATATATGACAAAACAAACCTCAAGAAGGGTAAATGTAATTTTTGATCTAATAGGGATGTATTCGTAATTATGTCAAATCTCAGGGAGTGTTGATATAATTTTACACTTATTAAAGTGATGGTCTTTGCAAAATAAGAGTGGGAAAGCATTTCCACACTTAAATGTCTAACAAAGGGGGTAAAATGGACATTTGTTAACTAAAAATAATAGTAAAAACGCCAAAAATGATGCCAATTCACACAAATAACGGGTGTTCACCAGTCTATGGTAAAATCTAATAAAGAGAGAGTATTTGGCTGCCTTTTAAATAATACAAAGGACTTTTTATTTATAAACACAATGCATGAGGATTTCACGTTATTTTTCTAAAAATACAGTGGGTTGTTATGCAATTTACCCATAAAAAACGTGAGTAAAGTCCAAAAGTTCCAGTGGGACTTAATAAGAACCAAAGTAGTAGTGAGCAAAAGTTAAGAGGATGAGAACACTAAGAAACTGAGGTGAGGGGAATTAGGATGATGAATGAAGCTGAAAAAGAGTTGTGTTGGGAAATGAAAGTTGGTTGTGTTGAAGTGAGAAAATTTAGTGTGGGGGAACTTTTTTTACTTAAATGTATAAAACCTTGCAATGTTTTAGAAAGTCCACTGAAGACCTACTTTTATTTTAAAAATAAGCAAAAAATCTCTTTCTATTTTCTTAAACGTGGCTCAATCGCCCTTCTTGTTAAATTTAATTAACGACAATAAGTTTTTTTATAAAATGACCGTTATACCCTTACTTAATATATATTATTTCTTATTTTAATGATCGTTGGATCTTCTTTAATTAAATAATAATCTTCATATCTAATCAATAAATCTTAACCGTTAGATTTTAAAAAGTGAAAAATTTGCAGTCAATAAATTATTTAACTTATATTTTATATAAGTAATTTAAAATTATAAAAAAAATTATTATTATTATATCTATACTATATAAAAAAAGGACCCTCTACACTCACAAATGGTGGTCAATGACACCGCCGTACTAATTTTTTGTAAATTCAAAAATACCCTTCAACTAATAATACAACTAATTTATTTTCAAATTTCATAATAATTGATAAATTAATTTTCTTTTCTTTTCTTTTCTTTCTTTCTTATTTATTATTGCATGCAAAAAATGTGTACTACAATAGCTAGTATAAAAAAATAACCCCCCTCCCGCTACCTACCCCCCCAAACAACGCCACCCCCACCCCCACCCCCCGCACCAGTCCCCACCCTTGCACCACCCCCGCCAATGGGGGAACGGCAATGCCGGCCCAGTAATAGGAGTGAGGGAGTGGGGGGCCGTCCCCCAGATAAAGAAAGAGGGCAATGGCGTTGTCGTCGCCCTTCTGTGCGGCCGGCGTCCTAATTTTTTTAATTAATTTAATTATATTTATTTTAGTTAATTAAGAAATAATTTTAGATAGTTATAATAATTATTATACTTAAATTAATTTAAATATATATTTTAATCAATTAAAAGTAATTTTATATAATTATAATAATTATTGTGTTTAAATTAATATATGACTTATAATGATTACAATTACTTAATATTTATAGCCACGTACATATCTAAATTTGCAAAAATAAACTTTAGTATATTAGCCTTTGTAATATAATTTTTTATTTTGATATTTAATATAAATATATTTCAAAATAAAAGAATTCATATTTTTAGAAGAGAGAAAATACAAATAATAATTTCAAAAAATGTTAATTTAACTATAGTAATTCTAGATACAATATAGGGGTATTTTAATCCATTAAAGACAAAAAAGTATCAAAATGTGCAAAAAAAAAAAAAAAAATCAAGTCCAAATGCATTTCTAACAAAGGAGAGCTTTGTACTGAATTTATTAAAACACATGGGGGGTTTTAGCTTTTTTAGAAAAATACAAGGGGATAAAATAGAATTCAGCCTTTTTTCCCCCTCAAATGCTTTTTCCATCCATACAATGACTAATCTAACGGCAGGGACCAAAAGTGTTAAAAACATAAAAAATTAAGAACTAATAGTGTCAAGCCTAAAAGTTTGGGATCCAAAATTAAAATAAGTGATTAAATATAAGGACCAAAATTGTATATATCCCCTAGAATAAGCACCTAAAATCTAACTTAACCGTAAAAAGTAGGATAGCTCACCGTAATTATTGAAATATAGAGCAAGCTTACCCCTCCTCACCGCCACCCTCACACAACTTCGCACCGTCAAAATTTTTGGACTAATTCTCCAAACATGGAAGCCGCAAGTAAATTTCGAGTGTTTAATGTTTGTGGGTGCAATTTTTAGTAGAAATAAGTGAAGACAAGAGAAAAGAAGTGAGTGGGGAAGATGGCTTAAATGAGTTCACCCACTTAGGGGTGACGCGGTGTCACGGGCTGCCCATTCACTAGGCCCCGTGACGCGCACTTCGGCCACTCAACCGTTCTACATGGCCGACCACTCAGCCTTCATCGACAGACGCTGGACAACCAACTAGTCTTAGAGTCCTAGGTGTAGGCCTTTTATTGCTTTGTTACTGCTTTGTTATTTACTTTATGTTGTTTAGATTCCTCAAGGGGACGTTACGCCTCTTGAGTTGCAAATTTCAGCTTTCCTAGTGTCTAGTGTAGACGATAGGATTTATTTTTTTAAGCCTATTACAGGGGGGGGGGGGAATGAGTTCAAGAAGCTTGGTTTAGTGACGTGTTGGAGTCCCCCTCAAGGCGAACCCCTTGCTCTAGCATCGTTGATCATTGTATACGCATTTTCAGTTCAATGCAATTTGGTTTTCTGAATCCGCGTGCGCAATTTATTGTTTTGTGATTTGTTCCTCCCGACTCTGATATATTCGGCGCGTTGCATTAGTGCCGAGCGGAGGTATTGGCGGACGTAGTCAGCGGACTACTAGCCACACGACGCGCTGTGTGATAGGCGCCTCGTGAGAGGTGGTATCAGAGCCTCGTTGCCGATATGGCTCCGAGGCGCACCGCTACTGCTGCGAAGGCCGATATCGGGGCAAGATCCGGAAAGCCCGCGACATGCTGCAGCTTCATCCAGCGAGAGAGCTGAGAACCCGGAGGACGGACACTCCCGGTTGGCGGAATTGGAAGAGAAGGTCTCTTCCCTAGAATCTGAGATCACGGTGCTGAATTCGGAGTTGGACGAATGTCGGCACGTGATTCAGGAGATGGCTGGCGTATTCGGAAATGACAGCATTGCCGATATGCGGCGTGACATGGAGCAGATGTCCATTCAGATTGGATTCCTCCAGCGTGCAGTGGGTAGCACGCCTATGGTTGCTCACGACCCCGGTGCTAGGCTTCGAATACTAGAACCGAAGGCCTATAGCGGTGAGCGTGATGCGAAGGAGGTCGAGAACTTCCTCTTCGACATGGAACAGTACTTCCTTGCGGCAGACGTGCGGGACGAGGCAAGGAAGGTTGCGACTGCGACCATGTACCTGACTGGTGACGCAAAGCTGTGGTGGCGGGCCCAGTTTGCGGAAATCCAGGCTCATCAAATACAGCTCGACACGTGGGCTCTTCTACGGGAGGCGATCAGAGAGCAGTTCTTCCCCGAGAATGTGGAGTACAATGCCAGGAGGGCATTGCGAAAGCTTGAACATACAGGTTCCGTGCAGGAATATGTCAAAGCTTTCTCAGTGCTGATGTTGAACATCCGAGACATGTCGGAGGCAGACAAGCTGTTCACTTTCATGGAAGGTTTGAAACAGTGGGGAGAAACGATTTGCAGAGGCAACGAGTGACCGATTTGAGTTCGGTTATTATAACGGCCGAACGCTTGGCAGATTTCAACCTGGAGACTCAGAAGGATAGGCAAGCGACGCCTAGTCCTGAGCGGAGTAAGTGGATTGGGATGAAATCGTTCAGAAATAATTTCAGCAGAGGTGGGGGAGACCAGAGGCCCCACTCTCAGAATGGTTCACAGGGCGGTTCAGACAGGAACAGGCCCCAGGAGAACAGGCAGGGAGCACCCGAGAGGAGGAGAGGGTGTTTGATCTGCGATTGTCCGCATATGTATCGGGATTGCCCGAAGAGACAGGTGTTGAATGCATTGGCAACGACCTTTACCGACAAGGTGTCGTCCTCAAAGAGTGTGGAGCCACAAGCAGAGGCAGGTGGTGAGAATGGCACGGAGGAAGATGAGGACAACTTGGGGGCCGTAAACCAATGGTGCAACACATTCTCTACGGTGGCGGTGAAGAGAGTGGTGCCACCCATTGCGAAAAAGACCATCCCGGCTCTTACTATGGAGCAGCCGGAGAAGAAAGAAGAAGAAGTTCAGCCCCGGATTCCTAGGAAGAAAGGGTTGATGTTCGTTGATGTGAAGATTCATGGCAAGCCGATTCGAGCCATGATCGACACTGGAGCCTCTCACAACTACCTTGCGAGCGCCGAAGTGGCGAGACTCGGGCTCGTGCTGGAGAAGGGAGTTGGGCGTGTGAAGGCGATCAACTCGGCTGCACAACCCATTGCCGGTGTAGCCAAGTCTGTGCTGATTAAGGTTGGTGCTTATGAGGGCAAGACCAATCTTTCTGTTTTGGCAATGGACGACTTCAAGCTTATCCTTGGGCTTGAATTTCTACGGGATACACGCACTGCTGTCTTACCTCATGTCAATTCGCTGATGATGTTGGGAGCAAAGCCGTATGTCATTCCTACCTTGGCCGGACGTACAGGAGAGAAGAACTTGTCGGCCATGCAGTTTGAGAAGGGGCGCAAGCAGGATGAGATCTCCTACTTGGGTACCCTTTGTTTTGAAGAGATGGAAGAGGTGTCAGGGCCCACCCCGGGCGGTAGTAAGGAACTGTTAGGGGAGTCTAAAGACGTGATGCCAAACGAGCTGCCTCGGAAGCTACCACCGAAGAGGGCAGTGGATCACGAGATCGAGTCGGTGCCTGGCACGAGACCGCCCGCTAGGGCACCGTACAGAATACCGCAACCTAAGCTTGTGGAGCTTAGGAAGCAGTCAGCAGATGCCTTGAGCCGCAGGGCGGACTTGGCGAACTTGGAGTCGATAGCAGCGCTCTCTTCTAGCGCGGCTGCTATCTCTACGAAGGATCAGGTGCGGGAGTTACTACCGAGAGATCCCGCGGCGCGACGCCTGATCCGACTTGTCGAGCAGGGCAAGGCTCCACACTTTTGGATCGAGGATGGATTGCTGATGACCAAGGGAAACCGCGTATACGTTCCGAGAGGCGGGGACCTACGGAAATCACTTCTTTCCGAATGCCACGACACACGTTGGGCGGGACACCAAGGACAGGACCGCACGTTTGCTTCGGTGGAGGGCCTATATCATTGGCCACAGATGCGGGACGATGTCGAGACGCATGTCCGCACTTGTTTGATTTGTCAGCAGGACAAGGCAGACCATCAGAAGAAGGCCGGTCTGCTGCAACCACTTCCCATCCCAAAGCGTCCATGGGAGAGCGTCTCCATGGATTACATCTCTGGATTGCCTAAGGTCGAGAACTTAGGCTCTATCATCGTCGTGGTAGATCGTTTGTCAAAATATGCTACATTTATCGCAGCACCCAAACACGTTACAGCAGAAGGGACAGCTCATCTCTTTTTCAAGCACATCGTTAAGCATTGGGGACTGCCCAAAGATATTGTCAGTGATCGTGACTCCCGATTCACTGGCGTCTTCCGGACCGAGTTGTTCAAGCTTCTCGGGTCCACACGTTCCATGAGCTCGAGTTATCATCCACAGTCCGATGGTCAGACAGAACGCTTTAATTCTATGTTGGAGGACTACCTTCGGCACTTTGTGCGAGGTACGCAGAAGGATTGGGTGAAGCTCTTGGATGTCGCTCAGCTATATTTCAATGTTCAAGAGAGCTCTTCCACCACCAACAAGAGCGCTTTTGAAATCATTACTGGGCAGCAGCCGCTCCTTCCTCACACTCTTGACATCCCACAAAGTGTGAGATCCCCTCTTGCTCGAAGTTTCTCCCAGGAGTGGAAGAAGAATGTTGATATCGTTAGAAGTTGCTTGGAGACAGCTCAGAAGCGGATGAAGAAGTATGCAGATCAGAATCGCCGCTTCATTGAGTTCAATGCGGGAGACCTGGTGCTGGTGAAGGTCCCGAATCCGAAATTGTCAAAGTCATCAAGGTGGAGAGATCCTCGGTTGATGCAGAAATATGTTGGTCCTTTGTCTGTCCTTAGGCGCATTGGGACGGTGGCGTACAAGGTGGAGTTGCCGCCGTGGTGGAAGATCCACAACGTTTTCCATGTCAGCCAATTGAAGAAGTATTCAGCAGACAAGGAAGACGATACCCGCAATCAACCCAGCCGCCCACAACTCGAATTGAAGAAGACGAAGGAGAAGGTGGCTGAAGCAATCCTAGATCACCGAGTGACGAGTACCGCGAAGAAAGACCACACAGAGTACTTGGTGAAATGGAGGGGATGCAGCAGCGAGGAGAACACTTGGGAGCGAGTGACAAATCTAAAAGCGTTTCTACCTCTTGTCGAAGCGTACCATGCTTCCGTAGCGCCAGGGACGTCGCTATCTCAGGTGGGGGAGAATGTCACGGGCTGCCCATTCACTAGGCCTCGTGACGCGCACTTCGGCCACTCAACCGTTCTACATGGCCGACCACTCAGCCTTCATCGACAGACGCTGGACAACCAACTAGTCTTAGAGTCCTAGGTGTAGGCCTTTTATTGCTGTGTTACTGCTTTGTTATTTACTTTATGTTGTTTAGATTCCTCAAGGGGACGTTACGCCTCTTGAGTTGCAAATTTCAGCTTTCCTAGTGTCTAGTGTAGACAATAGGATTTATTTTTTTAAGCCTATTATAGGGGGGAATGAGTTCAAGAAGCTTGGTTTAGTGACGTGTTGGAGTCCCCCTCAAGGCGAACCCCTTGCTCTAGCATCGTTGATCATTGTATACGCATTTTCAGTTCAATGCAATTTGATTTTCTGAATCCGCGTGCGCAATTTACTATTTTATGATTTGTTCCTCCCGACTCTGATATATTCGGCGCGCTGCATTAGTGCCGAGCGGAGGTATTGGCGGACGTAGTCAGCGGACTACTAGTCACACGACGCGCTGTGTGATAGGCGCCTCGTGAGACGCGGGTATTTCGGTCAACAGGCGCCTCATTATGGCAAGGATCCGCCAGATGTGATTATTGGACAAGATATGCGGCTCTAATCTAGGAGGATTAGATGGCATACGATCAATGAGCGTGATCAAAGGGGAACTGATTGCATAAAAACCCACATAAACAAGCAGTTACCATAAATACAGTTTTCTTATAAATAAGAGGAAGTAATTCATTAACAAGGTAATGTAATTCTGATCTTACAAAATTGATTATTCTTATTCTCTTATCCTAGTCTGATTTAGGCATCGGAGTGTCGTTGTCGGGGACGAACCCGACTAGCCTAACAACCTTTTGTAGTTCTCAGGTACTATTGGTCTGTTAGACGACACCCACCAGGAGATAACGATCAAGGTCGAAATCATCAATTTTTAGAGGCGCATCAATTGGCGCCGTCTATGGAAAAGATTTCTCATACAGCTTGAGAGACATGGAAGGAGATTTAGGAGGAATACACCAGGATTGGAAGCGACAATGGGAACCGCGAAAAGAACTATTCAGTTAACGAGGATTGGGTTGCAACAATTGATGGAGGAAGCAGGATGAAATGCTATCGTAGCCTACGAACGCAGAACCACCACCCCCATCGAAAAGAAAGCCACCAAAAGAAAGCTATTTGGAGAAGGAGATCGGGAGAAGACGTCCAGAACAAGTAGTAAGGCAGCGGATAAAAGTCGACGCCCACCTTCTGAGGTCGGGTCGAGCAGTCGAGAAAAAAACCATCTCAGGGGACCCGCCATTTTGCGAGCCGAAGTGGATAGCGTGTCGAAACAACTTGCCCAGCTCGGCAAACAGATAGACGAGCTCAAGAAACGAGGCAAATTGGTCGCCCAACACCGGAACTCGCCTTTCCGCAACCAGACTCTGACGGAGATCGTAAGCCCGAATTTTAGAATGCCAGACTTGCCCAAATACGAAGGGCCCAAAGACCCGTAGGAGCATTTGGTAGCTTTTGATTTGGTAATGAATCTCTATGGGCAGTCAGATCCGATCAATGCGAAGCTTTTTGTCACAACTTTGACAGGAAAAGCTCAAGAGTGGTTTACCAACCTACTACCTGGAAGTATCGAATCCCATGAACTTAGTACAAAAGTTTACTTTTCACTTTGCCACTAAGAGGAAACAAAAGCGATCTGCCACACACTTGTTTACCATAAGGCAACAAGAATGAGACTTTGAAAAGCTTTATGGGGAGGTTTAATAACGAGACACTGGAGGTGCAAGACTTGAGGATAGACATGATGGTTAGCATCCTCATCCACGGCTTGAAGAAGGGACCTCTCGCATCAGCATTAGCAAGAGACCCACCGACAGACATAGAACAATTGATGAACCTGTCTCAGCAATATATAGATGAAGAAGAGATGAACGTAATGAAGGACGGAGAGTGGAAAACAGATGCAGAACAAGGAAGGGAGCGAGGTCGCTATTACAAAGAGGAGGATAAGCGACCAAAACACGACAGAGACAAAGAGCCGCCCTACCAACCCAAGTACCACAAATACACTCCACTGAATATGACGTGAGCAAAGGCATTGCTGATGGTGGAGAAAAAGGATGTTCTAAAATGGCCTAAGCATACGAGATTTACTCCTGCAAAAAAATTTTCTAACAAATATTGTCGTTTCCACAAGGAGAAGGGTCATAACATGGAGGACTGTTACCAACTCAAGGACGAGATCGAGAGGCTGGTGCACTAAGGCTACTTTATAAATCAAGTATCTAGGAACCATAATGAGGGAGATTGACGCAGCAAGTCGAGGAGTCCAGATAGAGGGCCTAGAGGCGAAGGAAGAAGAGACCTGCAGGTAAGGGAAAACGTGCCTGCGAAAGGCATCATCCATACCATAGCAGGTGGGTCAACAGACGGGTATTCGTGGAGATAGAGGAAAAAGTTCGAAAGAAAGAGGTGTTCGCTCGAAAATAGGCAAATCTTGAACGTAGCACCTAAACCGAAAATTACCTTCGGGCACTTTGATGCAAGAGAGAGGATGGGAGAAGATAACGATCCTATGGTTATCAAAATGGATATCACCAACTTCACTGTCCACAAGGTACTAGTAGACAACGGAAACTCGACAGACATCATATTGATGGAGGTATTAGTAAAGATGGGGATAGACAATGCAAACCCACTAGTGAAGGCTCCACTGGTCGGGTTCGGTGGGAGTGAGGTCGAATCTTTGGGACGATCGAACTTCCAGTGTCTATAGGCGAGGAACCAAGAAGGAGGACGTTAATGGTAAAGTTTCTAGTTGTTGATACATTGTTTGCCTATAATCTTATATTGGATAGACCTGGCCTTAATTTTTTCAGGGCGATAGTGTCTACCTATCATCTGAAGATGAAATTCCCAACTCCCAATAGAGTTGGTGAGGTGATGTGCGACCAGGCAGAGGCCAAGAGATGTTATAATCTGTCGTTGAAAAGAGGAGAGAATGTTGAAAGAAAAAGAAAATTCTCTGAAGCAGGCGAGAACGGGTGGAAAGATAGAATGGAGAGAATAGAGCCAATTGAGGAGCATAGGGAGATCAAATTAGTGTAAGGAGATCCAACTCGCACGACCAAAATTGGATCGAGAATGAAAAAGTGGTTGGAGACGATGATGATAGCTTTCGTTCGTAGCAATGCGGACATGTTCACCTGGAGCCCTTCAGATTTCAAAGGGATAAGTCCCGAAGTAATAGTCCACAGGCTCAATATTGACCCGACCATACGACCAGTGCAGCAGAAAAAAAGGACGTTCGGGCTGGAAAAGAATCGCGTTATCAGTGATGAGGTTGACAAGTTGTTAAGAGCAGGATACATTTCAGAGATTCAATATACAGATTGGCTATCAAATGTGGTGGTAGTACCTAAGTCTTCCGGAAAATGGAGAATGTGTACTGATTTTACCGATTTAAACAAAGCATGTCCGAAGGACCCATACCCACTACCAAGGATTGATTGTTAGTAGATTTGATGGCAGGCTACGAACTTTTCTCAATGATGGATGCCTACCAGGGATATCATCATATCTCAATGGCAAAGGAAAATCGGAGCAAAACATCATTTGTGAAAGAGCAAGGTATTTTTTGCTACAACGTTATGCCTTTTGGACTAAAAAATATAGGTGCGACCTACCAGAGGCTCATGAATAAGATATTTAAAGACCAAAATCGGAAGAACGATGGAGGTCTATGTAGATGATATGCTGGTCAAAAGTCTACAACCAGAAGCCCACTTGTTAAACTTAAGAGCGACCTTTGACATTATGAGAGCATATGGGATGAAACTCAACCTAAGCAAGTGTACATTTGGCGTTGGAGGTGGCAAATTCCTGGGGTACATGGTGAGTAGTCAAGGGATAGAAGCTAATCCGGAAAAGATAGAGGCGATCCTGCAGCTGAAATCACCGACCTTAGTCAAGGACGTCCAAAAACTCATCGAAATTGGTGAGGAGACTTAGAGGATAGTGAGCTATGATGCAGCGACCAACGAGGAGCAAAGAGCATTCGACCTCACCACGGTGGAAGAAAAAAGAGACGCAACGTACGCAACAATACTCCACCACAAGGGATTGATGCGGAAGAATTACAATAAAAAGCTGAGGCCAAGGGAATTACAAGTCGGCGATCTAGTCCTATAAAAGGTTGAAGTCTCAAAACATGTGAGAAAGTTGGACCCAGCATGGGAAGGACCTTACAAAATAATTGAGATAAGGAGAAAGGGATCATACAAATTAGAAGACGCAAACGGGCAGGTCCTCCCTTGACCATGGAATATACACAACTTGAGAAAATTCTACGCCTGAGAACCTGAAAAAAGGTCACGAATAATGTAATGATTTGAAAAGATCCTAGTTCTCATGACCTGAAAAAAGGTTGCAATTGTGTAGACAATCTGAAAAAGATCCCTTTTTTTTTTAAAAAAGAAAAAAAAACCTGAAAAAGGTCGCAATAATGTAAACGATCTTATAAAGATCCCCTGAATAAACCTGGAAAAGGTAGAAGTAATAAAGATCTGAAAAAGATCTACCATCAATTTTTGCCTATGGAAGGATGAGATAAATAATCTGAAAAAGATTTGTTTTATAATGACTTGTAAACATTGAAGCGCTATTTGCGACATCTGAGAAAGATCGCCATTTCATCTGAAAAAGAATCTGAAAAGAGACGATTATGAGTTTGGAATGGATTCATACGAGATCCGAGAATTGCTTAGGCAAAGATCCAAGTTGCGAGTACAGAACAAAACATGAATGACATCAAAATACGACGCTATAAGTTCAAAATAATTACAAATGATGAATATTCTTCGATCTCATCCAGTAGGATCGCAAACTCATCTTCAGTGGATGATGGAACCTCTTCATCGGGAAAGGGCTGGAGCTTGCCGTCAAGGCCAGGATTTAGTTGTGATACGTCGAAACCAGGAGCAAACCCTCCTAAAGTGGTCGTTTGGCTCTTACACCTGTCAAACCCTTGCATCAGATAGTCTGTAGCCTTGATCTCCAGGGCTGATTCAAAAACGGGAGCTTTCATGAAGTCGCGGGCACCTTGGATGCGAGCATAAAAGTCATCTGACTTAAGAAAATCATCTCGACCTTTAATCGCTCCCGCGACCTTCCCAGCAGTATGACCAACAGAAATTCTTCTTCTTTCCCCGATTCCATCACCTTGGCAACCTTGGAAATCAATTTTTCTTCCAACTCTTTATTACGAGCTTCCAGGACGACTCGTTAATTTTCAAGATCCCGTTCGCAAGCTGAGATTCTACTTCACAATTCATGGTTCCTACGCTCTGCTATGATCTGTATCCTTCGAAACCCAACACACTTCAGGGAAAGCCCGCGAACGAAGTTGGCAGCCTGAAGAGAGGTTGTCGGTAAAAGGAAGAGGAAGTGAATCAAAGTACAAATGATCGAAACGAACCTGGACTAAAGAATGGCACAGTGTTCTTCAAGGCGGGTGAAAGAAGTTTGAAGCAGGGTTGCTTGATCGCGAGGAAGACAGCTCGCATTATAGAATTTCCAGGAATCCTGGCCCGATTGGGTACCAAGGACTGTGCTGTTGGAGGAGATTTTCCAGTTTGGAGCTAACTTTTCACCCTCTAGTTGAGCTGTTAAATGATGGGGAGTTTGCAAATCCTCACGAGCTTTCTTCCAACATTCGGCGACGTCGTTCAGAAGTTCCATGTTCCTCATTTCTTCTACTCTGGCAGATTCTAATGGATAATTCGCTCTAAGGGACTGGGATCGACTTCTTGAAATAGATCGAATGAGACTCTTACCCCTCTTCCTGCGACGACTCAGCAGGGCCCCAGGACTGGACTCAGCAGTTGGGGACCGGATCAAGTCCCTGGACCGTGTGTCCTCGCTTTCGACCACAATAGGAATATCATCCCTTGGGATACCCTCGGGAATAGAGGAATTCTCCACCATAGGTCGAGTTGAAACGGCTGGGGAGGGTGCGGCCTGCGCAGCGGGAGAAGATACTTGTGCTATTGCAGCCCTGGCTTGTGGCGCTCTAATCCTTTGAGTAATGCGAGCTTGGGTAATCATATCGTCTGCAAAAGGGGATTTCTATTAAAATATAATTATTTATGACAGAGTTAGAAATTAAAATAGATGAATCTTTCACCTAAGGAACCCTCTATTGGAAGGGGTGCCGGAGTAAGATGCGCGAGCCTGAGGACTTCTTCTACCAATATCTTCTTCGGATCATACCGGTAGGAAGTAAGATTGTTTATTTGGTCTCCTTCCAACCCCCCTCCTTTGACCACAGGTTTTGATTTTTCTACAACCCAATCACATTTGAAAGGCCACTCTTGACCTAGAGGGGGTCGGATGAAGATAAACTTCTCTTTCCAAGGGCCTACATTAGAGGTTAAGGGATCTAAATATCTACAGTCTCTACGTGCGGACAGATAAAAGAAGCTCGTATCAGCTGATCTACCATAGGTGGTAAAAGAATACAAGGACCAGAAGTTATCAAAATTAGGTTCGAAACGATGAACTCTCATAATAATTATAAAGAGTATTATTTGACGAATAGAATTAGGGGATAACTACATAGGGCATAATTCAAGGCACCTGAATATCTGGGCCACATAGGGGGATAAAGGGAGCTATAGCCCAGCATCAAAATGATGAAGCGAGAAGGCGCAGAAACCCTTAGGTGGGCGATGCATACGATCGAACGACGTAGGAATAACAACCTCGAAGCTGTTGGGAATATAATATTTCTCTTTTATGCGATGAATTTGTTGGTTTACAGTGCTAACTATACTAGCCCAGGGAGTACGCTCAAACATAGCTTGGTATTTTTCATAAGTAGGGTTATCATATGAGGAAGACGCCTCAGCTCGCCTATCGCGACGCGACCTAACCCATGAAGGACCCTCGTTGGGAACGGGGGATCCTACTCTATTGGAAAGAGTAGCAGAATTCGTATCAGAAGTAGAGTGGGAAGAACACATAGTACCTTGAATGTCGAGAGCGAGATTGAGCTGTGGGTATTGTGATCGATACAAGAGAAGCAGCGACCTTGATAGTATAAGAGTAGCAAAGACTTTGTTTGAATAAGATCCTTATATATAGAGAAATAGGCGGGATATCAAAGAAAGGAAGAACCATACCGGGGATGACACGCATCGGTGCATTGCCCAAGGTAACCACAATCGGGCAACACATGTCTCGCTTGAATCGAGGCAACTGCATTAGATAGATGGCTTTTTGACTTCTATATGCGTGAAAGGTCACACACACAGAACTGGGGGACTAATGATGAGGGAAAAATATAGACAAACTTACCCCCACTGAGCGTAACGCAGGTATTTCGGTCAACAGGCGCCTCATTATGGCAAGGATCTGCTAGATTTCATTATTGGACAAGATATGTGGCTCTAATCTGGGAGGATTAGATGGCCTACGATCAGTGAGCGTGATCAAAGGGGAACTGATTGCATAAAAACCCACATAAACGAGCAATTACCATAAATACAGTTTTCTTATAAATAAGAGGAAGTAAGTCATTAACAAGGTAATGTAATTCTGATCTTACAAAATTGATTATTCTTATTCTCTTATCCTAGTCTGACATAGGCATCGGAGTGTCGCCGTCGGTGACGAACCCGACTAGCCTAACAACCTTTTGTGGTTCTCAGGTACTATTGGTCCGCTAGACGACACCCACCAGGGGATAACCATCGAGGTCGAATTCATCATTTTTTAGAGGCGGATCAAACGGTTAATGACACTGCCGTATTATTTTTTTGTGAAGTAAAAAATGCCCTTCATAATAAAATAACTAACTTATTCAACTTTTTAAGATTTACATTATTGATAAATTATTATTTTTTCTTTTTTTTTATTAATATAATATACTGGTTTATATTATTTACTATAATTTATAATATATTTTATATCATTAAAGATTATTTATTATATCCACGTAAAAACAACGTGCCATAATGATAATTTTAAAAAGATTAAGTACCAAAATTGTACCTTAGGTAGAAAGCAAAAGTTTTATTTCCCCAAGGTGTGGAGGTGCTATTTGAGACATTGACCAACTTGATAACTGTATCTACACCGCCACCCACAGACTAATTATACTAAATCTAGTCTTTATTGAGGCAAACATTATAAGTTAGCTATTGTGAGCTCATAATAGACCCACATAAAATGACGAACTCTACATGAATTGCAGGCTTTCGATTCCTGCAAATCATACCCTAAATTTTGATGGAATTTCGATATTAGACTTATACATGAAGGGATGAGACTTGAGAGTTCCTGGACTTGCCAAGAACTTTTGCAGACAGCATTTGCAGCTCCAGTCGAGGTTTTGCATCGTCCCTAGTTCTGATTCACTCTCAGAAGGGCCTAAAAGCATGCTTATTTATGTCACTTTCACCAAAAACCTAGTCTTCCATATACAAGCCAAAGAGTCCACTTTCAGGCATGCAAACGTCAGACGCTGAAGGAGTACATAGAAACCACCTTTCGTCGTTGTGCAAGCACTTGTAATACAAGACTTCATTCTTAATCATACTGTTAAACCTGTTGAAATCTACCACATATTTTTCACTAAAGTTGATAGACATTATTGAGTCATAGTACGGATATTTTCTATCGGCTCCCTCTCAATGGGAGAATGACCGTTTAGAAGTCGATCAAGAGTTTTTCAACACATTCATCCTCCAAAGTTAAAACTACTACTTTTAGGGTAGTTTTCTTACAACTTTGAAATGGCATAGTCCAATGCATCAACCAAGAAATCTGCAAACACAGAAAGAATGTATAGCTCAGACGTTACTCCTAGGAGCATCGAACATAAACTATGAAGATAGAAATTCAAGCTATAAAGGCACATAACATTTTACCTGCATCTGTTTTGGTAAAACACATGGGGGGTTTTATTCTGAAAACATTCCCATGAAGTCCGCCTTTGCCAACCAAAATGCCGAGTTCTACAATCACGAAGACTTGCCCGATTAGTATGTGAAAAATAATATAAAGGAACAAATGAACGAAGTTCATTTTTATGTTATTTTTCAGATGGCTATACGTACCTCTAAGGCTTTCAAACAACACTGCGGTTTCTGCCTTGGCTGGTGTCTTCTGTTTTCTGTCGGTCACTAGTTCTACCCCAACCATTAGGCCCCTGCCTCGTACGTCGCCAATTACTAGAAAAAGAGAGGAGTTTTGATCAAAGTTCTGAACTCAATACCGCAAGCAAAAAGAATATTTTTAGGAGATGAATTGGGACAACTAGGAATTTTCATATTGTCTCTGTCAGACAAGGAGGATTGCAAGTTGCCTACAAGAACTATGAAGAAATCAACAAATTCTTAGTCAAAGAGGATTTTGAAACATTTCGAAAAAATGGGAAAGATGGCCTGTTTTAGAGAGTAAGTCAGCATGACTTTGAATATAACTGAGAAAATCTTGTTAAAAGTTGGTCAAGGAGAATTACTGTCGTGTTTATGCTGAAGATTTGTTAGACGCTCAATCATGTGGGAGCCAACCTCAGCACAATGCACTTGACGTTTCTCTTTGTCAAGAACTCTGAGCACTGCTAGTCCACCAGCAGAGCACACGGGGTTTCCTCCAAAAGTGTTGAATTGTATTTTCTGAGCCAACACGCTTGCTATCTCGGGAGTCGTCACAACAGCTCCGAGTGGCAAGCCGTTTCCAATACCCTGAGTATCAAGATTTCAGTAGTTGGTCAAATGGTTCTTGCAAGATGTGAAAAACAGTTACTAGAATTAATTGAGCTCTTAGAATGTGTTTGAAATGATGGATTTGGAGCTAAGTCCAATCCATATAGCAAACCCATTGAGCTATTTTCGGAGTCAATCTAGTGGGATTTCAGATCCATCTAATATAATTCAAAATCTTTTTCTTAAATCTGAATCTTTTCTTCCAAATGTAGTCTTAAAGATTATGAAAGGAAAAAGAGGGATTCTAACAGACACCTTAGCCATGGTGACTATGTCGGGAATGACTTCTTGTGTTTCAAAACCCCAGTAGTGGCTTCCCGTGCGACCAAAGCCAGTTTGCACCTCATCAGCGATGCATACACCACCAGCTTTACGAACAATGTCGTAAACCAATTTCAAGTATCCTGGGGCTAACTCGACTGCTCCTCCAACTCCCTGTTGTTAGATAAGAGCTAAGAACTAAGGCCCGAAATCAAGAAGTGTACATTAAATTCCATAATTTTTATGCAAGATGTAAGAGTTATTCAAATTTAACAATGAAAATACAAATTTGCAACAAACCTGAATTGTCTCAGCAATAAATCCAGCAACTCTTCCGGAAGTACCATGCTCAATGTGATCCTGAACATCTTCAGCATAAAGCTTCGCATCTGATCCGAACACTCCACGGTACGGGTTTGGATTCAGAACATGATGAATTTCACCCTGAGTTGTTTCACAGCAACAAATGAAAACGAGCACAACTCTTTGAGTAGCCAATACAAAAATGTTTTAATGCAAGCTAAGTCGATGGAGAACAAGAACATATTGAGTTACTGCAAGTGTGCGAATGATTTAGTAATTTACAGATATGAGGTAAATTAATAGGAAAAACATGCAATAAAAATGCTGAAAAACTAATAAAAGAACACAGGCACTCATGCGAGTACTCAAGAATAATACCAAGTTAAATAGGAAGCGTGGATACGAAGATAAACCTGAGGAATTGGGTATTTCCATGTGTTTAGAGCAGTCAGTCCAATTGTACTAGAACTTCCACCATGATACGCATTTCTTAAGGCAATCATACCTAGGTTGCCACTGTACAATCTTGCCATCAACATAGCTAGCTCATTAGCCTCTGTCCCAGAATTTACAAAATACACAACCTGCACAACCAAGAACGATCAAGTAAAAACAATTCAACGAACATGTCCTGTCCGACACATGACCATAGTGGTACAGAAATTTTAGGATATGAGCTATAAAACATCAAGAATACCACAGAGTGTCAATGTGAAATGGCCCTTTTCCTAACATTTAGCGAAACAAACATTGGTTTAACCTTTTGAGATTACTGCTGTTAAGAGTTGTGAATGTTTGATCAATAAGTGCCAAAATATAAGAACTACTAGTTCTGGCACAGTGGTTAGACACTAGTGCATTACATGAGTGGTAATAACTTAGATCTGCAGTTTTATTAGCAAAACTGATGAGCAGGGCAACCTTTAGATTTCCTGGCATTTTAGATGCTAGACCTTCTGCAAAATCGGCTATTGCATGGTGTAAGTATATGGTGGTTGCATGTTGAAGAAGCTTGCTTTGTTCTGTTATAGCACTCAACACATCGGGATGGCAGTGACCACAAGACACTGTAACAATTCCTGCAAATGCGTCAAGATAACGCCTTCCGTTCTCATCGAACAAATACTGCATTTTCCCTTCAACGATATTGAGCTGTTTCAAACACAGAATAGGAACACAAAATATTATAAATATGAGTAAAAAAAATGTGAAAGCGTGAAAAAGATAGTAACAGAGAATGAATTCTGAGTTTCCTCTGTCATTCCTGGATTGACAGCAGCAAGCAAGGTTCACAAGAGATCATATCTAAGCATCCACGCAAAAATTTCTAACAAAAAAATGTGCTTTTCTACACAAATTCTTGCAATCTGATAAAGAGCATTGAATTGAATATTTGCTAAATTTTCACAAAAGAAAGTTTAAAACTAAATCAAGAAAAATTCATTAAATATATCTCTAAACCATCTAATGAAAAACTTATGAACTCCCAAGAAAATTCCCAATTTCATAAAAAGAGAAACTTAAAAATTAAATACACAAATAGAAAAGAAAAATCTTGATTGAACACAAGCTACACACACACACACACATATATATCATATCCACACACACTAAGAAGAGGAATCTTGAACTGATATATCACATAAAACACGAGTGTTAAAATACTAAATCAAGTTTTTTCAATCAGCCAAAATATGAAAATACTGCATACATAAAAGAGAAAAGAGACGACCAAGTCCCTCAAACTATACTAACATACCAAAAGCAAAACACTTATACACACACATACACCACGGAAACGTATTTTGCATGTATATATACGTATAGAAGATGGAGGCGTACTGGCTTCTGGTAGTAATGGAAAATAGAGGGGCCCAAATACTTCTTGCGCTTCCCGAAAACTTCATCTGCTAATGGCCCCTTGTACGGCTTCGGCTCGTAGTCGAAAGCTGGCAGCTCCGGCGCAGCCAAAGCCGAGAAGCCGCGCTCCGAACCCAAACTGCTACTGCAATACCCCCATGTCCGATTCTTGATCAATGCTCTCAGAAAACTTCTATTCGTAAGCTTCCTCTCCAACCCCATAGCACAAGATTCAACGCTGGAATACACAGAGTTCCACACGGCAGTGCGTGTGTCTGCGTGTAAGTATTATAGTGAATTTTGGAGAAACAGCAACACGAGATTCTATGCAGAAATTCGCAGAGTTGCACACTAGAGTGTGTGTGTATTGCAGGAAATTTTGGAGAAATGGTAACGTGGGATTCTGTGGATTTAGCAGTTCGCGCAGTAAAGGAAAAGATTCCAACTGGGGTGTTTGGATTCGTGGGTTTTTGGCACCACATCATATTTTTTTATGGTATCCGACGTGTGATTTGGGTCGGATTTGTTGGGATGAGTAGATTGTAAATATTTTAAAGGCAGTTCAATAATTAGTTGATTTTGTTAATTTTTACTTAATAAATTAATTAAAATACTCTATTAGATTATAAATTATAATTTTATTTATTATACAAATTTTTTCTAAAGTTTTTAATGACTAAGCGAGTAATATTTTTTATAATTGTTTTTAAAAAAATTTGATCCAACTCATACAGTTCTTTTATATTCTTAATTTTTTTTTAAAAAAAAGAATATAATAAACATAAAATTAACAATTCCAAACCTCAATTCAAAAGTTATAAAATTTAATGAAACATCGTGGGATATTTATAATATCTCAAATAATAAAAGAACATCCATAACAATGTTAAACATTAGGGAAGCTCGTTGTGATTTTTTCTATATGAAAAGGTTTAGGCACGTTATATGAGAAGGTCTAAGATCGGTTCTCTAATCTATATTATAATGAAAAGTGCAATATTTTCTTTCACCCAAATCACGTATGTCCTCATGCAGTATGAGCCCTCTTGGGCCAGCTCTTAATTCGAGCGCCCACACATGAATCCTAACTTTGAGCATCACCGAACTTCCCGCAATCCACTCGGTCCTCAAACCCCAATTCACGCACGTCCTCGTGCAATATAGGGTGGTTTTGCCAGTTGTACTTTAATCACTCACACATGAATTTTACTTTTGAATGTCGATAGAAATTTGTCTAATATTATTTGGTAATGATCTAACGTTCATTTTTAGAAGATAGATTATTAAAAAAAAATACAATTTTATACAAAAAAGAGTGAGAGTACACTTTTCTAACCCGCATGAAATGGAAAATGTGACATTATGCTCATACGAGATATGGTGGGTAGGCCTTTCTTTCTTTGCAATTTCGGGAAAAAGGATTCTTTTTTCCCTTTAAGTGCATTTCAATTAAAGTAGTGGTATGTCTCGTACCATAATTCTCAATCATTATTTTTTAGAAATAATAATAGGGTAAATTGCAATATATCTATATGTGTTATAAAAAATAGACAAATAATCCCTTTATGAAAAATAAAATAGTAATTTATCCTCCTGTATTTTTCAAAATGTAACAATCTATGTTTAAGGAAGTAAATTGCTTTATTTTTTAAAACACAGGAGAGTAAATTGATCTTTATTTTTCATAGAAGGGTAATTTGCTTATTTCTAATATTATATGAGGAAAAATTGCTATTTACCGAATAATAATATAAAAATATATCACACTTTATCTAACTTTTTCTTTTTTTCTTGGATGATGATTCGGTTGTGGTTTACATAATTTCAAGTTGATGATTAAAGTGTTTTTGGCTGATTTTTATGAATTATTGATCAGGTATGAAACATAAACTGCCGTACATTGTGTTACACTGGAATTAATAAGTTTCATTATTAATATAAATAAAATTTTTATTATTTATTTTTTTTACATTCAAATACATTAAAAAAAAGATTTTTCACATGCGAGTGTATTTGAAAATCACTAAATTTTTTGAAGTGGTAATTATTTTTATGCCTCCATCATATACTTGTTCAAGCCCAAAATCTCGACAAAGCCGAAGTCCAAGCCCAAGCCTAGGAGACGGGCTACAATCCATTAAGCCCAATAAGCCCAAAACCCTACTAGCCTAGTAGCAAAGGTCCAGGCAACAAGTGCTCTAGTCTCTTCCGTCGCTCAAACTGACAAGGCAAGGCCCGTAAAGGAGGCCCAACCAATAAACCCAAATATCAAACAATAAGATTGCCACATTATCTTAATTTTACACATAAAGGGCTATATCACTCTAAAATATTGCCAGATAAGCCGCATATATCATCCGGACCTAGCTGACAAAGCAGCAAGAAACGAAGTTTCTTTCTTTTCGGGTTGATTAGATAAGACTCATTCAAACGGTTATAAGTCCCAGCAAATAACTCCAAATTAGATACGGAGAGTATCATTTTAAAGACAACATCGTGGGGAGATTCTATTGATATACAGGTTTCCCTAACTAACTTCTCTATAAATAGAGGTTTTATGACAATCAACATATAAGTGACTTCTATATTCACACTTTCTCTGTCAGACAACAAGTCTACATGTTCCTTGTTGATTTTTTGAACCTTCTACCCACATTTTAGCTATCTTTTTCATACTCAAGCACTCTATATCAATTATTTTGGTATTATCTCGCGTTTATTCAAATTTTTACTTTTTTATTCTTCTTAATTTAGCTACTGACTTAAGCATTGGAATGCATGCTGCTTTATTATAAGGTTAGTCTCTATAAATCTTAGGACTTTTGTGAAAATCTTTCGACTATTGTAGTTAGGCGTGTTCAGTTCGGTTAACCAAAAATTCAGTTTACTGATTTTAAAAATCGAAAACCAAATCGAACAGTATCGGTCTGGTTCGGTTTAAATCAAACTTGATTCTATTTTTTTTATTAAAAAATAGAAACAAATTTTTTTAAAAATAATATATATATAAATAAATTATTATAGTATTTTTTAATTTTATTCAAAAATACATGTTTCAAAATATAAAATCTTTCATTCTTTAGGTTATCTAATATGAAAGAGTTGAGTATATAGAACCTCTCCAGATAAAAAATAAAATATATCGTTAAAAGAATATTTACGAATACAATTCAAAATTTTAATCAAGTATTTCATCAAACACCTTTAATAAAAGATTTGTAAATTAAATTTCTTCTACTTATAAAGAAAGAAAAATTACCTGAGCAAAGTCTGACGTTTCTCTTCTGCTGTGAAGAAGAAGAACGAAGTCGCGGGAGAAAGAGTTGCTGACTCGCTGGTGGGTGTGGCTGCCACTGCCCAGAAGGATAATTGGAGTGGTGCAGTTTTCTCATTCTGTCATTTTTTTCTTTTTAGTTTTTAGTTTATATTATAATATTAATATATAAATATAATATAATATATAATAATATATTTTAATATAATTAATAAAATAAATAAATATATATATATATATATATTAGTTTTCGATTGAATTCGGTCACCGGACGATGACGGAAAAATCGAACCAAAAATTGATTTTTTTTAAAAAGAAAAACAAACTGAATTTTTCTGTTCGGTTTTTGCTTCTAACCGAATTTTTGATTCGATTCGGTTCGATTTGGCCGGTTTAACCAAACTGTGACGGAACAAATCGAACCAAAAATCGATTTTTTTTTTTGAAAAAACAAACTGAATTTTTCTGTTTGGTTTTTGGTTCTAACCGAATTTTCGGTTCGATTCGATTTGGCCGGTTTAACCGAACCGTGAACATCCCGGTACATACCACTATTATTACATCGATATTTCAATAAAGTAAGCAATGAATCAGTTTGATTAATATCTCAATGTAACTGAATATAATGAAATAAATTACAATAAACTCACAAAACTCACATACAGTAAGTATCCAACATAGACTACTTTTCTATTCAATTATTAAAGTATGAATGAGCTAAAAAATTTCTTCCATTCTTAAAGAAAAAACCTTATAACTGTGTTAATTTTAGTTATATTTGTGTAAATGAAAGAAGTGGATTGGCCTGGAAAGCACAATGGAAGCACAAAAAATAGAATTATCGAATTAAAGCATATTAATACCCAATCAAGGGGTGTACCCTTGATCTTTTGGGGCATTTGGTGTACAATAAACAAAAAGCGGGCCATGAAGGAAAGCAAGAAAAAATGAGAGGCATGGAATTGTAAAGAGAATTTTACCCTCAGTGTTTTTTTTAAACTGACTACAAGCGTTGTTCCCTTTTCAACCAATCTTTCTTCACGAGGTTTCAACCTTGAAATCCTCTAAATCAATCCACTATAATCACATAGGGAGTCCTTATTAAGTGCTAGCAAAATTAGGAAAAAAAAGAAAAAAAATCAAGAACATGTTATTAGTTAACGACCTCGATTTCTCTTTGTTCCTTCTTTGATTCGATGAATCAAATGAAAAGTATGGAGAGAGATGATACAATGGTTGAATTTGAGAGAGAGGGGCCAAAATTTATGTGTTAGGTGTGGGTGAAAGATAAGAGAGTTTGTTAATATTTTTGACCTAGCAAAAAAAGTTACTGTATAAGATCTAAGCTTATCCAATCTCTCTTCTCACAAACTCTAGCTAAAATTTTGAGTCTTTCAAGGTCTAATTTTGTGTACCCCTGTCCTAAAATCAGTTAACATGTCATTTGACCTGGATAAGGTCAAATCGAGTCATGAACTTGGTTTAAGGTGGACTAGACTCCAAGAAAATAAGCCCGTGTCGAATAGACCTAAATTAAATTCAATTTAATTTTAAATCCATCACTTTAAGTCCTTTAATTCAATTAAAAGACCCAAGCATATTCTCTCATTTAATTTATAAATCCAATCCATAAATTAAATCAAGCCAAACTAAATTAATTCAACTAATTTAAAAGGCTTAAAATAAAAAATTAATTAATTCAATTAATTAATTTTTAGGAATATCCAACCCATGAATTTTTATATAAATGATCTCCGACATTTATTCTATCTAAGAAATTAATTTAATCCAATTAAATTAATCTCTACATTCTGAAATTAATTCCATTATAGTAAACATTTAGGCACCCGAATTCATATGAGTAAGGTCCTTCCATCGACCGTCTCCCGGGCTTAGTCTAGGGTATGAAATCGGACTTTAATTTTCATCTTAGACTAGACATCTGTACTTAATAACTCGAGACCTCTCATTTCCCTACTGAATTTTCACAGGAAAAACTATCCCACTAATTCAGTCTCGTGGGCACATATTCCAAAAAAAACATATCTCAAAGCATATAGGAGATGCTACTGTCATAATACTGTCAGGAGACAGATTCTTTCTTGGAATGCACCGTTTTTACTACGCATTCAGACTGCAGTAGATAAGATTTATAATAATTGTATCTTTAAACACAATCATTGTTCGCATGATTTAAGCTACAACCACCATGTGCATGTGACGCCATGGTTCTCTCGCAACCGGGAATTTCAATCATACCGATCAAGCCTTAAGAGGCTTGCATATGACGATTTTTGTGAGTCAACTTAATCAGTTGAATATCTTGCCAATCAATCCACTAAGTATCGCATAGACGACCTACTTCTCTTGCCAATGAAACACGGTTGCAACATAAATTCAAGCCTTTGTTGGACACTCAATGCCCTATCTCGAGGTTCTCGACTTAGAACGTTTCAAATCAATCCATAAAAATTGGATTCATAGCTGTCAACCAATGCAGAGCCCAATATCTTGGACTTAACCATTTGGTTTGTAGGCTTTGTTGTGCAGTTAAGAAAGCATTTACATAATAAAGTAAACACAACAAAGAATCATGTCATTGATTGAATATTAATTTATTCAAAGCATAAATATTACATTATATCAAAATTGTCAAAATAGATTAAAAAAAGTCCAATTTAATTGACTTTTTTATCACCCATTCTAACAATAAATTAATAGTATTATTATCTAACTTAATTTGAAAAATATATTATTTGAAAATATTGAACTTAGAACAACCTTGTAACAAAGTTATTAAAAAAGTTCTTTTAATTGTTTAAATCCGATTCTGAAATTACTAATTATAAACTCATGTAATCAATTTTCTAACTACATCTCTTGGTTACATCTAATTTAAATATAAGTTGAGTAATATATTATTATTATTTATGTTGAGTAATATATGATTATTATGTTTACATGAGTTTAAAATTTTCATTATTCACCTAAGATAATTGCAATATATAAGCATAAAAAGATATAAAAAAGTTATTTTTTTGTTTAAAAAAGGACTAATTTTGTAAGTTTAACAAACTTAAGAGATTAAAGTGATAAAATCAAATTTATTAATCATTTTACCCTCCAAAGAGTCAAAATCCACCATTTTTTTGCTGAAAAATGGTTAGAGGGACTAAATCGAGATAAAAACTAAAGTCTAAGAATGCTAAAGTCAATAAATGAACTTGAGGGACTAAAGTGATTTTAAACGAAAATTTAAAAGACCAAATGTAAGATTTACCTTTTATATAAATATGAAAATTTATGAATTCAAGGTTTTAAACAAATATAAAAAAACTCCTCGCTTGCACGCCTTGTGGCAAACTAGACTGAAAATTCTTTATATAAAAAAAAATAAGAGTCACGCTCTTGAAGCCCTAAGAAATAGGCTTAATCGGTTCGAATCCGAAGTTTTATATATAAGTCTAGAAGTTTTCATAGTATTTAAAAATATTTTTGAAAGAGTTTTTGTGAGCTTTTCACCGCACTATTAAGATGAATCTTCACACTCCATTTGAAGAGTCAAATGCGTAAATATTGAGTTGGAGTTTATTTTTAAAAATAAAATTTCAATTTTAGTATTCTCATCAAAATTTTCTCATGAAAATATTTTACTTGTTTATACATTATCTAAGGATGGAGAAAGAAAATAAAAATCAATTGAAAAATTAAAAAATATGTCTCATGCACAACACACATGTATTTTACTAGGTAGAAGAAAACTAAATAGTGAACCACAAATAGAAACATATGTTCTCTTAATCTTCATATGATATATACTCGTTAGGGCTCGTCTAAAGGGAAAGTGGATCTGCCCAAGTACGAGCTAGCGGAAGCGAGCAAGAGGATTAAATATAAAAATCATGCAGAAAAAAAAAAATAATGGTCCAACCAAGGGGTGTTCCCTTTGGTGTTTTCGGGTAGTCGATGTAGTATGAAGATAAAGATAGAGTACAATGATACAAGGCTATGGTTTAAACAAAAGAAGATGCGCAATTTAAAATCGAAAATTACCTCATTCGCTTTGATAACTACGCAAATTATTACAATTTTATAGTGATTTAATCCTCCTTTTTGAGCAAAAAATACTCCTAATCTTGTGAACTTATTGCTTATTCAACTAAACGGGATAATATGGGATGAAGATGGCAAATATCAAGCCAAAAACGGATATTGAGGACATCAAAAAGGGAAAAGAAGATTTCAAGGCAATTTTGTGGGATTGACTAAATGTGCCCACGCTTAGTGATTTGGTCAACACGGATGAAGGAAGCAAAGGCGTGATTTTTGCAAGAGAAAAAAAAGAATGACATGCTTAATTTTGGAAATAACTCCTTTAAATATGTTATTTATGATTTATTTATATTTTTAGAACCAATCAAGTACTTATCTCCCCCTACGTTTAGATTCGTAGGAAATTTTTATTATAAATATGGGGGTCTCTCCATTTGTAGGAAACTTTGAATTGAATAAAATACTTTTAATTCAATAGTTTACTTTCATACTCTCTCTTTTAGTTTTAATTTGTTGCTGTGATTAATGAAATTTCACTTCTTAGTGTGTTCTTCCATTAACATGTCTGGCTAAATTCTTTATTTTCTGGTTAAGGTTATGGTGATTGCTTGATTCGTAACTTGTTGTGAGATCTAATCTGCTTTTTTTACACTTGTTAAATAAGTATTAATGTTATTCTCTGTGCTTTTATTACAAATGTCTGATTTATGAATAATTCGGCTAGTTGTTCATTATCAAGAAGATTTGCTTAGCTAATTGAAATTTACAAATCCGTGTAATTGTTTGTTTAGTTCAATGCTTAGTAGCAACGTAGTATAATTAATTATGTCAAAGTTGTTAGTTATATTTTGGGGAATGCATGATCTAATTTAAACGAATTATCCTCGTAGGAATTTGTTAATTAGAATCAGGCCTTTCTAATTCTTAATGCTGTTAATAGATTAAATCTTATGACGTTTCTAGGGTTGTCTGTTAATTAGGGATCTAGCCAGCGGTCATATCTGGCTGACGAAAAGGTAAGGAAAGGTAAGGTTGTTAGGTCGTACCAACAACCATAACTGATTTATTTGTTTATACAAGTGTTATTTTTGCACGAATGATCAACTCACAAGAATCAAGCACGATCCTGACCTTAACCGAAAAATCGCTCTCTCATATCCCCGCTAAGTAATTTTAACTGTTTTCTAGTTTATTTAGTTTTTAATTATTTCTCTTTATCATCAAACATTCCCCTTCCCCCTCCAATTATTTTCTATTTCTTTTAAAGAAATCAACTTAAACCAATCTTTGTGGAATTGACCCTACTCCCACTTTCACAAGTGTTGTAGAAATTATTTTTGGTGATTTCGGCACCCACCAAATTTTGGCACCGTTTCCAGGGACTGGGGTTTTTAAGAAGATTTTTTTTGTTGTTACTTGGTTTAATACTATATTCTTCTCATACAGGTGAACTTGAATTTGATTCGATATTGAGAAGACTGGACGGAAATTTCAAAAGGAAACCAAGCAACAAGTTGAAAGGATACCCACTTCTTCCGAGCCAGAGTTAGCACAAGAGATATTGGACACTTGGAGTGAACCATAGCACACAACCTAATTGCAATCATGTGGTCCAATACTCAACAGTTTCGGATTAGATACGACAATCCACCAGTTAATGAGGTAAACGTATCTTCAATTAATGATCATTCACACAGACTTTTATCCCTTGTTGAAAGAGTTGCCGAAGAAGAATACCAACGAGTGAAGGCTTGTGAAATATGCAATTCCATGGTACATCCCACCTTTTGTGCCCTATGCTTTAAGAAGAAATCGTCGAGCATGCCAATAATTTAGGAGGACTTTTTGGACTACCACAAAGAGAATATGATCTCCATTTCAACATGTACAATCCAAGAAGGACAGATTATCCCAATCTTAGCTATGTTTCGCAATCTCAAAACTGGCCACCACCTCAATCCGTCTCCAAGCCAGGTACGTCTCTCGAAGATATGATGAAAGTACTTGTCGCTAATACTCAATAATTTCAACAGAATACTCAGCAATTCCAACAGCAAACTCAGCAATTCCAACAATAAACTTAGATAAGTATTCAGAATCTAGAGTCCCAAATCAGTCAACTAGCGTCATTAGTTAAGTGTATTTGTCCTTCATAGTGGAAAAGAGTTGCAACCAAACATGGACGAAAATGACACCAAGCATACGCATGTCCAGCATGGTGAGCTAGACCAACATACGGAATTTCTGAAAAGCAGACCAACTAGCCCAAAACAACCGACAGTGAACATCACAAGTTGCTGATGGCCAAATATCCATTACCAGAAGTATTTGCTGAAAAGGAGGATGGGGAGAAGAAGGGAACACTTGAAACTGTTAACAAAGTGATGGTAAACATTCCATTGATCCACGCAATCAAAAGAATACCTCACTATGCAAAGTTCCTCAAGGGATTGTGTACCAGCAAATGCAAATTGAAAGATTTTATAGATTCGTTGGTACAAGAAAAAGCTAATTTCGATGGTTATAATGACTTCAGCTGTGATCTGAGAACTTATAAGAAGAAAGCTTTTCATGACAAAATCAGTTCGAGGAAGAATTCTCTCATGAACCTCAAAGTTTTCCTTGGTCCACACCATCTTTGGGTGGACTACGACGAAGAAGAAGTGGATTTAGAGTGCCCAACTTATTCAAGTTGAGGTACAACAATGTCTAGCCAAAGACATTACAGAAAGGCGCTACATGGGAGGCAACCCATGAATTTCTATCCCTTCACCTTTTTTTCACTTCATTTCATTATAGTGTTAGTGTTTTTATTGAGTTTTGCAAAGTGTGCCCACGTCTAAATGATCATCCTAATTTGTCTAGCTGACTCCGCAAGAACAGATTTATTATTTCCTTTAAGCGTTGCCACGCTTAGTGAGACGAAGTAGGCTGTCAAAAATACTTCCATGCACCCACTTTTATTTATTTATCTTTTTATTAATTAAAAAAGTTGAAAAAACAGAATAAAAAGGAGAAAGTGGGTCAAAACCCTTGATCAAGTGTTCATCTCTTTCAATTGCTTTGACCAAAATTCCTTCTCTCTCACAGCTGCTCTCACCCACCACCAGCGAGACGGGACGACAATCCACCAACGCCTGGACCACTTGACGGCATGCACTCAGGGACATTTTCTTAACCCTCTCAATTTTAATTCCATATATCCTTGAGTTGAATGTCGATGTCCACATTGAGGACAATGTGAATTTAAATGTGGGGGGTGTAGTTGTTGAGCTTATATTTGATAATTTTTTTTGTTGACGTTCTCGGTGGTAGATGAATTTTTTTGTGCTTGGTGGAAATGCTTGATAAAAGCTTTTGAGGGATGAACCTAGTGAAAAAAAATTTCCTTTTCTTTTTCGAGTTGACTTGAAATGAGGAATTTTTGACAATTTTTGTGGAAAATTTTGGCATGATGAGACCTCTTTCAATTTGGACTATTCTTGGCTAAATGATGTTATGTGCAAAAGAATTCATGTTTTATATTTAAGTATAATTCACAAGTTGAAAAGCTTATTTTTACGAAAATTACTTGAGTTGAAATCTTTTGATATGGGATTAGTAGACTAAAACATACCTCGTGAGATTTTGAGCTTGATATATTCATGAAAAATTTCATTCGTTCTTGAGAGGAAAACACTTCTATGGCTTTGTCTTCCTAGAACTTGCTTTGAACCTCATCGAGGTCACGCAAATGTGCATTTATTTGGATATGATAAAGGCATTAGAAACCACTTTCGGCCTTCATTAACCACCACAACATATTTTAACTTTGGAGAACCCGTTTGAGCCATTTTGACCTATTTTGTTGATAAACCTTTATACACAAACATATTCCATCATTTGTTTTATCCCTTGATTTTGACCCTTCCAAGAATTATTAGAGCATCAAGGGAAATGGGTCTATGTTCAAAAGAATAAGTTCTCAAAATGGGGGATTGACCATTGTGATTTTTATGCTTAAAAGATATATCTCGAAATGAGTATGGGGGTTGTAAAATTGTGGTCTTCTTTATTTTGTGGGAGCCGGCATTAATTTTCTTGTTCTATGCCTATCACACAAAAAAAAAAAATGGAGAGGAGAAAAGAAAAGAAAAGAAAAGAAAAGAAAAGAAAAAGAAAAAGAAAAAAAGGAAAAAACAGAGTGGCAAAAAGAGAAAAAAAGAAAGCAATTTTCTTGCCACCAAAAACAAAAGAAAAAAAAAAGAGAAAAAAAAAGAAGAAAAAAGTGTATGAACTCTCCAAAAGAAATAAAAAAGGCATAGTTCAAGGAATTGTAGAATTTTTTTTTTTTTTAGGGTAGATGAGTAAACTATGAGAGCTTTAAATTATTGTTCACTCAAATTTTTTTGGTGCTATAATTGGTTTGTCGGAATTTAACCTCGTTATCCTTATATCCTACCCCCAAACCAAAGCCCATTACAACCAAAATCAAAGACCTTTTGATCTATGTATGTGCATATTTCAAAGTGGTGGAGATGTAGTGTATAGGCAAGCTTATGGTGAAACATTATCGTAGTAACTATCGAGAAATACACTTTAGCCATATATACACTTGAGAGAATGGAAAGCGGAGAGAAAAATAGTCCATTAGTTTTATACAATTGGTTTTGATAATAGTCATTTCGTGAAAACTTGTTTGATACATGTTGAATCATCTTATTCATAAAATAGATTATTTACTTTGCACATGATTACATTTTGCCTTTGAGTATGCTCAAAATTTGGAGGGAGTTTTGAATGCAAAATCCATCTTAATTTTTTCTTGAGGACAAGCAAAGAGCTAAGTGTGGGAGTATTTGATAACTATGCAAATTGTCACGATTTTATAGTGATTTAATTCTTCTTTTTCAGCAAAAAAATACTCCTAATCTTCTGAATTTATTGCTTATTCAGCTAAAAGCGATAATATGGGATGAAGATGGCAAAAATCAAGCCAAAAACGGATATTGAGGATTTCAAAAAGGAAAAAGGAGATTTCAAGGCAATTTTGCGGGATTGACTAAACGTGCCCACGCTTAGTAATTTGGTCAACACAGATGAATAAAGGAAAGGCGTGATTTAAAAAAGAGAAAAAAAGGAATGATATGCTTAATTTTAGAAAGGACACCTTTAAATATGTTATTTATGATTTATTTACATTTTTAGAACCAATCAAGTACTTATCCCCCCCTATGTCTAGATTTGTAGGAGACTTTTATTATAAATAGGGTGGTCTCTCCATTTGTAGGACAACTTTGAATTGAATAAAATACTTTAAATTCAATAGTTTACTTTCATACTCTCTCTTTTAGTTTCAATTTATTGTCAGGATTAATGGAATTCTACTTCTTAGTGTGTTCTTACATTAACATGTCCAGCTAAATTCTTTATTTTCTGGTTAAGGTTATGGTGATTGTTTGATTCGTAACTTGTTGTGAGATCGAATCTGCTCTTTTTACATTTGTTAAATGAGTATTCATGTTTTCTCTGTGCTTTTATTACAAACGTCTGATTTAAGAATAATTCGGCCGGTTGTTCATTATCAAGAAAGTTTGCTTAGCTAATTGAACTTTACAAATCCGTATAATTGTTTGTTTAGTTCAATGCTTAGTAGCAACGTAGCATAATTAATTATGTCAAAGTTGTTAGTTATGTTTTGGGGAATGTATGATCTAATTTAAACGAATTATTCTCGTAGGAATTTGTTAATTAGAATCAGACCTTTCTAATTCTTAATGCTGTTAATAGATTAAATCTTGTGGACGTTCCCAGGGTTGTCTGTTAATTAGAAATCTAGCCAACGGTCGTATCTTGGCTGACAAAAAGGTAAGGAAAGGTAAGGTTGTTAGGTCGTACCAATAACCATAACTGATTTATTTATTTATACAAATATTATTTTTGCATCAACGATCAACTCACAAGAATCAAGCATGATCCTGACCTTAATCGAAAATCACTCTCTCATATTCTCGCCAGGTAATTGTAATTGGTTTTAGTTTATTTTAGTTTGTTCTCGTGAGATAGAATAACAGTGAACGTGCTCCTTTACTCACAACAATGGTGCAATTTTTTCTGTATTCCAAATGCGCCACTACTCATTAGACCACATCTGGGTAGTGATAAGTTCCTAACCACATTATTGTGGATGGAAGGTCTCGACAAATTGAAATAATTTTGATCAAAGTCTACTATGGGCCTAATATTTAACTTGGTCCAACCAAGTGAGAGTTATATTCGAGAGTAGACTAAGACCTCATCATGTTATTATTTTGAATGCATAAAAATCAAATATTTAAACCATTTAAATAAATACATCGCCATGTAAAGAAACCTATCATACTTGTGTTGGATGACCACGTGCACAACCTGTGCGACCCATTAAACCCGTAGTGAGTCATGGTTATCTAGGGTGGCCCTATACTATTACAAAGCTTATAATCCATTATCATTCTAATGGGCCTTGTAATTTCTTTTGGACCTCCTTCCTCCATTGGCCTTCTTCTCCATGTGCTTACTTTGTTACATAAAATAAAACCTCACCAAAATATTATTCTACTTCCATTATATTGTAAAGAAACTCAATTAAAAGTCGGGGGGAATACATGAATAGTGGGGGAAAGCAAGCTTAATTATTTCAAGGCATAAAACGAGAGATGAGAGAGTTAACCAAAAGGCACGCAGACCCACCCAACATAAAATAAAAATTCGATACATGCGATCATGGGCTCGGTGATCATCCGATGTTAATCCGACTAACATTCGAGCATAATTATACCAAACAATCATGCTTAACACATATAATACAAACGATGCATTATATCACAATGATATCTAATATCATAAAGTACAATTATATGTAGACTATAAGTTTAAAATTGCAATTAAATGGACAACCAAACATCTGCATCCAATGCACATAATATACTAAATTAATTAAGCAATTTAATCTTAGAAAAAATCTAATTTAATCTAAAAATTAAATTAGCAAAATTAATATTTTAGAGAATATGCAGAAATTCAAAAAATTTAATTTTTTGAAACCGTTTAGCTATCATGCCGTTGCGCGCATAGATTGTCGAGCGTGCAGGCGGCCAAGCGTTCGTGTGCATCATTTGTGCGGGTCCCTGCCTGCCTGCGTTCCAACACGCACTAGTTAGGCTACGAGCAGGCTCTCGCGCGCACTGGCCTGTATCAGCCGGCAGCGCACTGGTAGAGTAATAGTTTTCAATTATTTTTATTCTACATATCAAAATAAAATATAGTAGATGCATTTGCAGAAAATTCAATTTTCTTAAATACACTAAATATCCAAATAATTGCAAAATTAAACAAGTTAATTCTAAACATATAATCATCAAAATAAAGCTTTAAAATGATGCTTTAAAAACCAGTAAACACGTTCCTTATGCTCATCAAATAAAGAACACATAAAGAACCAATAGCCTTATATCGAACCGAGCTCTGGTACCACTTGAAGGGATAGTTGATCGGCCCGGGAACGCGCCAGCGGAAGCGAGCAAGAGGATAAAACATAAAACTCATGTGTAGAAGAAACTAATGGTCCAACCAAGGGATGTTCCCTTAAGATACATATAAAGTGCAATCATTTGAGGCTATGGTTTAAACGAAAGAGGATGCACAATTTAAAATCGAAAATTACCTTTATCGCTTTAAGTTCCAACTCTGAAGTTGTGCTGATTTATTCACCCTAGATTCCAATGGAGGAATCCTTTAGAGATGATCCACACCAGACTGCAAGGAAGACGATTTTGATTCCTTTGCTAGAAGAGATCAAATTCGAGCTTAGTAAAGAGGGAGAGGGCGGCCGACAATAGAGAGGGATGAGGAGGATTTTGTGTGTTTTCTATATTATGTGTATCATCTAGACTTGTACAAAAGGGGTTGTCTTGTAGGGACGAGGATTCTTTCTCGGTAATTTGTATATTACTCTTTAGGTTCACTCTCAACTAGACTTAGGGTAGTGCCCAATACAGATAATTAATTAAATTTAATTTAATTAGTCGTAGTTGATCAACTATTGATCAAGAAAGCTCGCTACCATAAGTGGTTGACTAGCAACGGCCCATAGCACTAGAGAGTAGGTGAATATATGTGTTAACATTTAGGCTCCTGAATTCCGTACGGGTATAGTCTTTTCGTCTACCATCTCTCGGCCTTAGTCTAGTGTATGAAATTTGGTATTGGTTCTCATCCTGAACTATGCATCTATTCTTTAATATTTGAGACCGCATTTCGCCTAATTGATCGGTACAAAAACCCATTTTTTCTTTGATCAATCATTGTGGCCACAAGTTTATTAGACGTGAACGCGTCTCTAGGTACATAGGAGATATCGCTGTCACATATTGACAGGGGATGGATCCTCTTCTTAAAATCCACCATCCTTGCTACATATTCTGACTGAACTGGACAAGGCTTATAATGATCATGTCGAAGACACGATCACCTCTCGCCAGATCCAAGATACAGTTATCTATGCACATGTCTGCATGGGTTTTCAAGTCTGAGGACTACTCCTGTACATCAGAGTTGGGGATTCAAGTTATATCGATCAAGCCTCCAAAACTTCCATATGACGATACCCACAAGTCAGTTTAGTTGATTTCACACCTAGTCAATCTACAGACTAAGATCGCATAAACGTCCAATGTCTGTTGCCGATGATGTATGACACTCATCAAATGAATGCGATGCTTAGTGCAAGTTTCCATGGGACACCCAATGCCCATTCTCGAGGTCCTTGACTTGGAATGTTTTAGTCCCAACCTCTTAGTAGTTGATTTCATAACCGTCATCCAATTCACGGTCCAACCGCATGGGCTATCTAAATAGTCTGTGGACTTTGTTGTGATGTTAAGCATGTTTAAACATAATAAATAAGTACAAAATAATGAACACTCATTTCTTTCATTGAATAATAACACATTATATTGAGTTCTCAATATAGCTTACATCCAAGCCAATCTAATTGGCTTCCTAGTCACCTATTCTAACATCTTCATCATTTTCCTCCTTCATTTTCTCAATTTCAGCTTATTTGAAGGCTTCATTAATGTATTTGAATAGGATAAAACCACCGAAAACAACCCAAAATCTCCAGTTGTTCTTGCTGAAAAGAAGGGTATAACTCAGGAACATGGCGGAAGTATAAAATAAAAGAAATTAAATTCAATTTCGATGGGGTGTGCCCTCCGGATTTCATGGGTGTTTGGTGCATGAAAAATGCAGAGATAATCATAAAGCATCATGCAAGAGGCTATAGGTGAAAACAAGAAAAGGTGCATAATTTAAATCAAAGGTTACCTCGATCGTTTTCTTGAAACCATCTACAAGCATCGGTCTAATCTCCAAATTCTATTCACATAGGATTTAACGTAGAATCCATCTAGAGATGACCCAAACCACACCAGCAATCAAATCTCATTCTCTTTTTAAAAAGAACGAAATCCAATGGAAGAAGAAATCAAATGACACTATTAAGAAGTGGATTTGATCCTCTCTTGTTCTTAACTGGATTGAGTATCAAGAAGAATACCTAGAGAGAAAAGTGAGAGAGGGATGACTAGGAGAGGGAGAGAGAGGCCAAAATGTTGAGGGAGTAAGTGTGTTGTGTATTAAGTTTGGAAGGCATTAACCTAGTCAATCAAAAGCAAGATGTTATTTAAAGTAACTTCCAAATCCCACAAAAAACCTACCATGTCACCAAGTGGGACTTCCCTTAAGCCCCAGTTGGCCACACTCCTTTACTCCTCCTTGATCTAGAAGAGGTAAAACTCAGTTTCGGGCCAGTTTTGGTGGACAGGACTTGATTAAATTAAATTAAAACAAGTATAAGGTCCAATAATCTTTAACTTAATCTAATTTAATTAAAGCCTATTTATAAAACTCAACATAAGCCCAATCTCTTTCAATTAATAAACAAAATTTATTAACCAAACAAAACCCGTTTAATTAATCCAGTTAATATAAAAGGCTAAGCCCCTAAATTCAATTGAACCTTGGGCCATCGATCTAATGAATTGTCCCATATAAATGATCCAATCATCTGTATTCTTCAAGAAATTAATTTAATCTAATTAGATTAATTTTCATCTTTTAGAAGAAATTCCAAATTAATTATGTCACTTTCTCAGTTTTGTGTGACTCGTTAGGTTCACCCTCAATTAGACTTGGCTTGTGCCTAACATAATTAGTTAATTAAATGTAATTTAACTAATTATTTCTGGTTAGCTAATAACTAGAACTGCCTGTTACCATGGGTGACCGCCTAGCAACGGTCCATGGTACTAGAGACTAGGTGAATATTGGGGTTGAACATTTAGCCTCTTGAGTTCTACAATGGTCCTGCCGTCAACCGTCTCTCAGCCCCACTCTAGGTCATAAAATTTGATGTCATTTTCCATCCTAAACTAGGAAATATGCTTGATATTTGACCGCGTTAACTCCATTGATTGACCTCAAACATGTACTCCATCAAGTAAATATAACCATACTGTAAGTGATCATTAGTAAACGTCATAAAGTACGTGAAACCACCTCCAATTTGAGTATTAAGTGGCCCACAGACATCTGAATGGATCAAATTCAACAGATCACAAGCAAGCCTACTTTGTCCTACATAAGGCTTTTTGGTCATTTTTCCTTTCTGATAAGATTCGCAAGCTGATAGGTTGTCCAAATCGTCTATTTCTAGACTCTTTGAGTCCATCAACTTTTTTATCCTATCATGAGATGTGCGACCCAGCTTGCATGTCAAATGTGCGAGTTTTCTTGATTATCTAACATGCGATTTTTTGAACAATCATACGCATATTATGTTGTGGGATGATATAAAGGTCATTTATTAGTTTACCTAACAAGTACGAAGAACCATTCTTTAACAGATAAAAATAGTTGTGACTTATTGAAAACTCATAACTTTCTTTGTCCAAAACAAGAATAGAAATGATGTTCTTAATCATGCTAGGTACATAATAACATTCCTTCAAATTAATCCTAACATGATCACTAATACTAAGTGGACTCGTCCCACGGCTTTAGCAACAACTCTTTTTCCATTTCCAAGCTGCAGGTTTACCTCGCCCTAACTTAGTCTTTTATTTCTTTCCATCACCTACAACTCATTATAGACATGAGCATCACAACTAGTATTTAATACCCAAGAAGCATGATTAGCGACCATATTAATTCTAACAAAAAACATATCTTGGATAGAGATAAGGAATTTAGGACAGTTCCTCTTTCGATGCCCCTTCTCATAGCAGTAGTGTTAGGCATCTTGTGTTTTGCTGGTTTAAAAACCTCTTATTCCTTCCTCTTGACAACGGTCAAGGCCTTGACAACTGGTTTTCTCACAGAGGTTGGGCCTTTGTCTTTGCTCTTTTTCTTCTTGCAAAGGGGGGCCTTTTGTGCCTTCTTGGAAGTCGAAGCCTCCCCCAACATGATCGCAGGCTCCTATTTCTTGATTGTCGCCTCAAATTGGATTAACATATTGATCAATTCAAGAATAGACTTCTCAAGTTCATTCATGTTGAATTTTACGACATTGAGTGAGGGAACGACTGAAGGAATACATCCATATATATGTCGTTCTGAATCCCTAATATTGAAAAATAACAATGGATCGTATAAGTATCTCATAAATTGATATCTCATATAATAAATGATTATGTGCGCATAGAAATAAAATCACATAGGCACATAATTGTGGATATAATTAACCTTTTGCATCGGAAGTATGTCAAGCCATGTATATGAATCTGGTTCGTCTACAAGCCCATGGTTTTGATTTGATAACAAACACATCATCTTTCTCTTTGATTTGGGATCACCTCAGGATCATCTTCAATATATCCCTATGTTAGATCTTGCTCCAAATATTGTGGAAACCACAATCATGCCTTGGTCACCTCAGTGGATTACTACCAGAGTAATTGACTGATTTATACACTTCAAATCTAAGGAATCCATAATGATGCTCTAAGAAAGAACGCAGAGAGAAAAATAGATAGAGTATTTGGAGAGAGTATTGTGATCAATTCATTTGTATCACACTTGTGTTTCATATTTCTATAGGTGTACTCAATCCTATCCCTAAGAGAAGTCGACATCTCAACATATATTTGGAAGACTACAACTCTATTTCAAATAGGGTCTATCTCAGAGGAGTCGTTATCCCAACATGTATTTGGGAGACTCTCCATCTCAAATATGGATGTATATCACGGGATCCACAAACCCGACCCAATATTCAAATCTCACACTCATACATATTTGACTCAATCTCCATGATACTCATTATCTTAATTTCTCAATCTCCCATTCATCCCTTTATACAGAAATAGGCATGCGATAAACAATAAGGAACAATGAGGAGAGTTATATTAAGTCACCACCAAACTAACATAATCTTACAACTCAACAACTCGTTGTGTACCCCAAACTATGTTGTCGCACTTAATCAAGCATTTCTAGTGTTAGAATAGATAACCAGAAAGCCAATTGAATTGACATAGATGTAATCTATTTTGACAACACTCAATATAATGTAATATGATTCGGTGAATAAAATAAGTGTTCACTATTGGCCTTATCTTTCTTATGTTCATATCTGCTTAACATCACAACAAAGCCCACAAATCATTTAGACAACCATGCAGTTGGACTGCGCATTAGATAGCGGTTATGAATACAACTGCTAAGGGGTTGGGTCTAAAACATTCCAAGTCGAGCACCTCGAGATTGGGCATCGAGTGTCCTATGGAGACTTTCACTAAGATTCGCATTCATTTGATGAGTGCCGCATTTCATCAGCGACAAATGTTGGACGTCTATGCGATCTTAGTGTTTGATTGACTAGGTGTTGAATCAATTGAAGTGACTCATGGGGATCATCATATGGAAGTCTTGGTGGCTTGGTCAGTATGACTTAAATCCTTGGCTCCGATAGTATGAAAGTACACCTCAGACTTGAGGAGCTACAACAGTTAATGGCATAAGATGACTGTATCTTAGATCTGGCGAGAGGTGATTATGTCATAGACATGATCATTATAAGCTTTGTCCAGTGCAGTCAGAGTATGTATCAAGGACAGTGAGTTTCAAGAAGAGGATCCATCCCTTGTGAGTATATGATAAAGGTATCTCCTATGCACTTGGAGATGCGTTCGCGCCTTATAAACCTGTGGCCACTGTGATTGATAGAATAGGAAATGGTTTCCTATAGTCGAGCAATTAAGCGTAACACAGTCTCAAGTATTAAAGCATAGATGCCTAGTCCAAGATGAAAACTGATGCCAAATTCCATGCCATAAACTAAGGCCGGAAGACGGTATATGGAAGAACCATACATTTATAGGATCGAGAGTATAAATGTTCATACATATGTTCACCAAGTCTTTAGTGCCATAAATCATTGCTAGACGACCACCCATGGTAGAGGGATAATTCATTAAATTGAATTTAATTAATTATTTGTGTGGACACTGGCCCAAGTCTAGATGAAGATGAACCTAAGAATCACACATAAATAATCGAGGAAGAGCAAGAAATTAGTTCGGAATTGATTCTAGAAGGTGTAAATAATTGGATTATTTACATGTGGGGTGATCCATTGGATAGATAGTCCAAGATTAAATAAATTAGATTAATTGAATTGAGCTTATCTTAATTAATTAATAAATTAAATGTATAATTAAGAGACAATTTTGGACTTATATCCTTAATTGGATTAAATGACATTATGCTCAATTTAATTTAGATTTTATTAAATTAGATTTAATTAAATTTATTGGGTTTGAATTTATTTTAACCCGGTCTACTAAATTGAAGCCCACTTGCCAACAACAACATTGAATTCTATGTTTGAAAGGAGAGTTGACCAAGCTTGGCCATATTTGGAACCCTCTCTATATGGCATGATTGGATCATACCATATAGATGGAGGGATTGCCTTACAGATAAGTGGAATGTATTTAGACACATTTTCACTTATCTATACAATACATATATATATATATATGTTTGTGTATAATTATTATGGAATAATAAGACAATACACACAACAGAAAATCCTCTCCTTCCTCTTTTGAGATTTTGGCTGCCCCCTCTTCGTTTTCTAAGAGCTTGGTTGTGATCTCTTCTAGCAAAGGGATCAATGTTTTCTTTGTTTTGGTGTGGTGTGGTGTGTATAATCTATAGCGGATTCCTCCACTAGAATCTTGGGTGAATGAATAGTAGGTACAAATTCAAAGTGAAAGAGTAATCTCGTTTTAAATATATACACCTTTCATTTGTTATACAATAGCTTTGTATGAATATTCCTTGCTTTTATTTCATACTACACTGAATGCCCGGGAACACCCCTTAGTTGGACTATTTAATTTTGTTTATGCATGAGTTTTACACTTTAATCCTCATGCTCGCTTCCGTTAGCACGTTCCCGGCCTGATCTGCTTCCCTTTCATCTAGATCCCTCAATAAGTAGAGCATGCTTAACTCACTCAAATATGTATCCATATTCCTGACTGGTCGGACATTTTTCAATACAATCGCCCGAGCTCTAACAATAAAACACAAGTGTGTTACCAACTTAGTTCTCCCTCGGCTTTTGTTCCAATCAGCTTGGTCTTGACAGCTTTTCTAAACATGCTATGACAGACCAAATCACTCAAGGCCATTGGATATCATGCTAATGTAGCGTTATCAAGCTTACGCCTCATGACATAATCCAGAGTCCCAAATGGAACAAGAAATAATATGGCTAACATAGTGACGAAGTAGGAACCTATTCAGTCACTTCACATAGAGGTCATCTTAAAACACATGTAGTATGAATACATCTTATGATGGAGCTCCCACTCAAATTAGGCATGTCACCACTCTTAACATGATATGTACTTAAGTCCAGTCGTTATCCAAGCGCGTAACTTGCGCAATTCCAGACAGTCACTCTCTTAATGCCTTCTAGTAGTTCGCACGTGCAGCTAAAAGTTAGACCTTTTACGAAGTGCAGACACACTTCATAATCGATCAAATATATAATTTCATCTTACCTCCTCTAGATAAAGCGACTATTCTTATATATTATCCTTCCCCACTTCTCAACTGTGAAGGTGATCAATTGCATGGCTGATTTATGCAAAATGATCTTTCAAGTCCCATCCCACTCGCTATCACAACGCTAGGCGATTTCCCGTGTGGGAGGGCCAATTAGTGAAAGCAATGAAAATGCGAGCGGATCGGCTTGGGAACGCGCAAGCGAAAGCGGTAAAATAAAAGAATGTAAATTAAAACCAAAACGTAATAAAACCATGATTCTGAGGGGTGCACCCTTGGAGTTCTCAGGCATTCGGTTTAGTTAATAATAAACAACAATAAAACTAAAGGGGCTTATGGTAAAATTAAGGCGAGAGGTACAAAAATCATAAATCAAGAATTACCTCTTTGGTTGATTTGCTTCCAACCTCCTCCGTTTGATCCATTCACGCAAGTCTTTAACTTAGAAGCCCTCTAAAGACACGTCCACACCACACCGGAATATGGGATCCCTCAATTCTCTTTTCTAGAAGAAAATTAGGGAGAATTAAGTGTGCTTGTGAGAGGGGCGGCCGAATTGAATGTTCGAGGTTAGGAATTTTTTGTTTTTATGTAATGTCTTCATTAGTTATTCCGAATAACTAATATACATATATATACCTTGAATGTATGTACTAGAATGTATCTAGATTCATTCTAAAATCCATAAGGTAATAAACCCTTTATTCCAAATAAAGGATGACTAACATGGCACTTTTTAAAAGTAAAATTATTAGTCAATAATTTTCTTTTCTAGAATTTTCCAACAACTTAATTAGGGGGTGCTTTGGCCGATTTTATTTAAAAATAAAATACAAGGCTCAAATAATTTTAATTAAATTCAATTTTAATTAAAATTTACCTAATTAAGCCTGTATATATTTAATCCAATTAAATATATGAGCCCAATAAGCCTTTTACTAATTAATAAGTCCAACTTATTAAATAATAAGGGCAAGCTCAATACAAATTAATCCTATTAATTTATTCTTGGGCTCCTCCATCCATTGGATCCCTCTCATTTATAAGTAATCCAATTACTTATGGAATTAATCCCCAATTAATCCCTCGTCCCTTCTTGGTGATTTGTGTCTCTTTAGGTTCACCTTTCAGCTAGACTTGGACTAGTGTCAAATACTATTATTAATTAAATCTAATTTAATTAATAGTTCTCAATCAACCTTTCATCAAAAAAGTCTATCACTATGGGTAGCCGTCTAGCAATGGTCCATAGCACTAGAGACTATGCAAATATCAATGTGAACTTTTAAGCTCTTGAGTCCATACGAGTACGGTCCTTTCGTCTACCGTCTCCCGGCCTTAGTCTAGGGCATGAAATTGGGTGTCGTCTCCCATCTTGGACTAGGCATCTATACTAAATATTTAAGATCGCATTACGCCAAATTGCTCAACATAGGAACCTATTTTTTTCTATTGGACCAATGACTGCCGCCACAGGTTTATTAAGCATAAACGCATCTCCAAGTGCATAAGAGATACCCCTGTCATGTTTTTATAGGGGCGGATCCTCTTCTTGGAACTCACCGTCCTCACTATATATTTTGACTGCACTCAACAAGGCTTATGATGACCGTGTTTGAGACACGATCGCTCTCGCACAAATCCAAGATACAGTCATCTCATGCACGTGACTGTCGTGATTCCTCAAGTCCGAAGACTACTCCCGTACTATCAGAGCTGGGGACTCAAGTCGTACCGACCAAACCTGTAAGGCTCCCATATGACGATCCCGGAGAGTTAGTTCAATTAGTTGACCACTTGTCAACTAACGCACTAAATTTGCATAGATGTCCAACGTCTGTCACCGATGAAATGCGGTACTCATATAATGAATGCAAAACCCAGTACAAGTCTCAGTAGGACTCTCGATCCCCAGTGTCAAGGTCCTCGACTTGGAACATTTCAGGACCAACCCTTAGAAGTTGGTTTCACAGCTGCCATCTAATGCGCTGTTAGAAATGGTGACCAGAAAGCCAATTGAATTGGCGATTTTTTTGGAACATTTTAGCAATCTTTATGAATGTGATATTATCTTGATGAATGTAGTAAGCATTCATCTGTGACACCATGTGTTTGTTGTGCTTACTATTTACGTTAAACGGGATTTTAACGTCATAGGAAGTGCCTACAGACCAATTGAATAACCCATGTAGTTGGGTGCGCATTAGATGGTAGCAATGAAACCAACTTCTGAGGGTTGATTTAGAACTTTCCAAGTTGAGGATCTCGAGACTGGGCATCAAGAGTCCTATAAAGACTTGCACTAAGTGTTGCATTTATTGTATGAGTGTCGTGTTTCATTGGCGACAGACATGGGATGCTTATGCAATTTTAGTGGATTAGTTGACAAGTTTGTTAACTGATTGAACTGATTTGTGGGAATCGTCATATTGAAGCCTTGGAGGCTTGGTCGATATGACTTGAATTCTCGGCTCCAGTAGTATAGGATTAATCCTGGGATTTGAGGAATCATGGCAGTTGCATGCATATGATGGCTATATCTTGGATCTGGCAAGAGCTGACTGTGTCTTCGATGTGGTCATTATAAGCCTAGCCCAGTGTAGTCGGATTATGTATTGAGGACGGTGGGTTTCAAGATAGAATCCGTCCATATGATGGATATATCTCCTATGCGCTCTGAGATAGTTTAGACTCTCTAAGTCTATGGCCATAACGATTGGTCGGATACGAAATGGTTTTCTTTGTCGATCAAAAGAGTAAACGCATCTCAAGTACTCAGTATAGTTCCCTAGTCCAGGATGGGAACCGATGCCCAATTACATGCCCTGGACTAAGGCCGGGAAATGGTCGACGGAAGGACTATACTTGTATGAAACTTGAGAGCCTAAATGTTCACGCCAATATTCACCTAGTCTCTAGTGCTATGGACTGTTGCTAGACGACCACCCATGATGACGGAGATTTCTGATTAATGGTTAACTGAAAATAATTAATTAAATTAGATTTAATTAATTATTTGTGTTGGACACAATGCCCAAGTCTAGCTAAGAGTGAACCTAAAGAGTCACATACGGAATTAGTGGGATTAATTTGGAATTAATTCGAGAAGAAACAAATTAATTTAATTCAAGAAGAATATATAAATGATTGGATCATTTACTTAATGGAATATTTGATGGATGGCTCAAGAATTAATTAAATGGATTAATTAATTTTGAACTTAACACCTTTAAATTAATTATTACCGTGCAAACATAAGAAATAATTAATAGAGAAAAAATATTAATAAAAAATAGACAAAATAATATCCATGATGCTCCATTTAAATTTAAATAGTACAATAAATACAATCCCTAAAATATGTAACGCAACAAAAATCCCATCTCCCTTTATCCCTCTATTTTTCATTCATTTTACAAAGTAAATTATTTATGTTAAAATACATATAAATATAATTAAAATATGCCATATACTTACTCAAAAAATATAAAATACTATAAATTAATTATGTTATATGTATATTCGGTGTAATATTTAAAAATTTTAAAGAAGTATAAATAATTAATACAAGTGAATTACAAATACAAAAAGAAATATCGCGATTTTAATAATTTATAGGATTATATAAGTTGGGATAGTTATTATTAAATAAAATTTATTAGTAACTAATCATCTAATAATTATGAATTAATAAAATTAATTAAATATATGTAATATAAATAGGAATAGTTTAAATAAAGTAGGCAGAGATTATCATTAATAAAAATAACACGAAAAAGACAAAAGTCCGTAGCGCACTTTTCGAATTTCAGGACATCTGGACTTGACAAAAGATATTAACATAATACAGCAGAAGCTAAAATTTACAATATAGACCATATTATATATATATATATATATATTTTTATAAATACAAAAAACTATACATAGAAAAAATATTAAATAAGAAACAAAATAAATTTACATAATTTTTTATGTTAAGGTCAGCATTTTACATCTAATGTCCAAAACAAGATAACAAAGAGAATTTCAAATGGTGTAATTTCATATTTTGAGAAGGGTTTAAATATAATTAATCTTGAAATTTATTGCTCTTTCTTCCGACAAAGAGGGGATTTGTTCTTCATTGAACCTGTAATTTATAATTTTTTCATACCAAACAAAATGCATAATTAATCCCATAACTTCATATTCATCGATTTTTTTATCGATAATCAATAAGTCAATACCTACGAATTCCCAATAAGATTAGAACATGACTAAACTTGCACAAGTATTACCATTGCTGGGACCATAAATTCAAAAAATTATTTTCATGTTATTCTTTTCAATCTGTGATATTTTATAATATAAAAAATAATGAATTCGATTGAATTACAAATATAAAAAGAAATATCAATGATTTTAATAATTTGTAGGTTATATGGATAATCATTATTAAATAAAACTAATTAATAACTAACCACCTAGTAATTATGATTAATACCTACAATATAAATAGGGATAGAAGCAGAAATGACCATTAATCAAAACAAGAAGAATAGTTACCTTTTGCAACAACTTGTTCATATGTAACAAAAAATTCTATTAATAAAATATCCAAATTTATCAAAATATATTGACAGAGCATGAATAAAAGTTTATTAAATTAAAATTAACTAAAAATAATAATCTTGTGCAAAAGTTAAATACATTTGAATATCATGATAACTAGAATGGATTTAGCCTTTTGATAAATAATATTAACAGAGAAGAGCATGCATGAAAGATAATGAGGCATTGAAAAACCTCTATATGATCACGTTCCCTTGACTACATTGAACTATTAAAAAGGAATAAATTAAAAGTGAATTATTATGAATATTTCGCCACATGCATTGCCCCCAAACACATCGATAGAAATAAATCACTTACATCAAATGAAAATTTAATTATCATATTATTGAATTTTTCTATCAATTAATCTTGGATGCACAAAAAATTGTGGTTTAGTAAGTTCTGTACTATTGGTACCCCATGTTTCGAGGGAAGAACTGGTAGAAGGCCAAAGTTAAGAACCTCATACTTTTATTTTATTTATTTTTTTCCGACTTTAGACATTTTATCCTAGCTTTTCCACAATATTTTCTTTTGCAAAAATATAAAATAAATAAATAATATATTAATATGAATAAGATCAAGACCAACACGAAACCATGGAATTAAAAAAAACTGATAGTATAACAGCACAAATTAATACTAATACTATGAATGTCTAGATAAATTAACTTTTTATCATCAATAATCAATAACTGATCAGTTTAAAATCATTTCACATAAAAAATTTTAAAAATATCAAAGACATGACCTTAACATACAAAGAAATAGAATAACAAATAGACAAAAAGGAAACAACCTATAAATCAATAATTTATTGGTTACTGAATTACTTATATATTCAATTAGAATATTAATAAATTTAGATATATTTATAAAACATAAAACGACGTGTTATCTAACTAACTGTATAAATCATCAATTTTAATAATATATATAAACAAGAAGTAAAATGAGAATCATCATTGACATAACTTAATATTTTTATTTAATTAAATGAAAGAGAAATCAAAACTGATATTTTTCTTCATTAATTGTAAATTTGCAATAGAGAACAGAAATTTTAAAATAAATATAGTTATGATAAGTTATATCTGGTTAACTTATACATTTTAACTTAAAATGGCTAATAACCTGAGTAAAATATCATACACAATCAGTCATACGCATATAATATGCATATAAAACTTAAATGTTTTTGTAAGATAATTAAACCCAACCTTAGCGGTATACCATATTCATATCTACAATTTAATGAGAATAATATGCATATAAAACTTAAATGTTTTTGTAAGATAATTAAACCCAACCTTAGCGGTATACCATATTCATATCTACAATTTAATGAGAATAATATGCATATAAAACTTAAATGTTTTTGTAAGATAATTAAACCCAACCTTAGCGGTATACCATATTCATATCTACAATTTAATGAGAATAATATGCATATAAAACTTAAATGTTTTTGTAAGATAATTAAACCCAACCTTAGCGGTATACCATATTCATATCTACAATTTAATGAGAATAATATGCATATAAAACTTAAATGTTTTTGTAAGATAATTAAATAATAATTAAATAATAAGATAATTTATACTTTTTTTTTTAAAGAAAATGACTAATAATTTCAAACTATTCATAAATAAAAGAATAGCAACAAAGGAAATGCAATGATGTATTAAAACTGTAAACCCATCAGAGGAAGACAGTACTTACCAATTCATCCACAACAATCAATCAGATTCCCGCACAAAGAAGAGAAGAGCTATTTGATACATTAAAAATTAGATAATGGTTTGCTAATGTAGCTATGAGAAGCATTTTCCAAGATAAATTGTACGGAAACAATGCTCAGAAGCATTCCTGATTTAAGTGGGGGAATAGATTGCTACTTCATTTGGCAATTCAAATGTGTATTCAACTATGGGATCCATGATGGTGTTCGACTATAAAGTTATGCATGAACCACAAATGGGTAAAATATTAAAGCTAAACCTTCACAAATTACAAAACATATTAAAGAATCATAAATAAAAGATTATTAATTAGAAGCGCATCTCATAAATTTAAAACAAGAAACCAATGGATTGAACTTCGTTGGCTTCTTTTCAATAGGTTGTAAGCAAAACAAAACGAATGGTCAGAAAAGAACACAATGAAAAAATCACTTTGTTTATTAATCCTGTTTCTTTTTAAGGTTGGAGTACAAATGAGAAAGAGGTATAGTAGAATGTTCTCACCGTATAAAGTGAATTTGTGTGGCGCTGGATTACTCCTCATTTCAGCAATTGTTTTCATTCCCTGTCAAGTCTTATTACGTGGCCACAAGGCTTTCGCCGCAAGAGCATAGTGTATAGCAGAAGATCAGATTAATTCTCAGTTTACATTAATTTAATTAATAAGGTATCAATCAGAATGAGTTACAGAAGGCAAGGCAGTTTTTCCTTGATGTCATTCCTCTAATTTCCCTTTCTCAAATTGAAGAACCAACTAGCTGGCAGAAACATTAATTATTAGCAGCTTATAATGGTGCACAAGCAATTGCAAGAAAAAAGATTTCCTCAAGGATACATGAAATTATATCACATGGCATATGTCAATCAACTTATTCCCCTTCTCTCGGATCCTCTAGTCAATTGTTGTTTATTACACTTAATAAGCAGTACTATTTCTTCAGGTGCCGCTGTCTCCAACCATGAAGAGAGACAAGGTTGGTTAAGAAAGAAGAAACGAAGATTAAAGCACCAAAACCCCAATGTCCCTTCTCTTCTTTTCTTTCTTTCTTTTGGCTATCCAAAGCGTCTACCAATAACAAGAAAGCTCGATAGCACCACTAAATCACCAAAATTAAAAATAGAATAGTATTTAGAAAAATAAAATACACATGCAGTTGATAGATCATGTCCTCTGCAACACCAGACCAATAATCTCATCAAAGTATGGCAATCGAGTTGCAGTTACCTCTGCTTTACATTCACTGGTGGACACAAAAATAGTCATAGAGGTTAGTAAGATCAACTGCAATATTTTCCCTTGTAGCTTTTCTTAGTAGGGACAAGTAACTGAAACAAAGCTCGATAATTCAAGTAAATAGTGCGACAAATTACCTCACCACTCGCAATCTACATTCTCATGATCAAACAACCATCAACCTTACTACTCCCTTAGTTTATGCGAGTTTGGTGTATTCTGAATTTCTGGGTAGCAATACAAAATGTAATCTTCCCCTTTCATCAGAGGGCAAGCCCATATATAACAGCTTGTGAAACCACGCTTTTTGCAGTATTCTAAGTATCCAATCTGAAAATATAAGTGATGGTACAAACAGACCAGGTATTGAAACTCCAATGTAGCAAAAGAACAATGGGTCCAGAATACTTGCCAAAGGTTTCGTGGTACAAAAATGTTCGCAAACCTCTCCAGTCATTGCTTTGACCTCAGGCCTGAAATACTTAAGTGAGTCCAGGTAAGATAGGTAGACTCAGTGATGATTAGGCTGCTTAGGCTGCTGACATTTGGATCCAAATTCTTGAACATACATCCCAACTAGCCACACTTCAACACCTTTAATTTTCTGAATAAATTGTATTACCTGGAAGACAGAATTTTGTACTATTACATAAAGTAGATTTTAGTTGTTAAACACAAGATATCTAAGGAGGCATTTTAAGGAACAATCTCCAGTTATCTACTTTTTGTTAAGGTTAACCAATCTTGTGCAAACCTTCACCCCACCCCATGATAATAAATAACAACAGAACACAAGAATACTAATAATAAGAGGTCCAACTGGGAAACCTTATAAAGTTCAACTCGTTTTACTCTAGACTTCAATTCTCTATCAGAATCATAAAGTAATAGCTTCTATTGATACAACTTTTGATTTGAAGCTTCACATTTTTTTTCTAGAATTAGAAAACCCACTGAAGGTAATTTATTCCGACAAGACTCTACTAAATTCTCTCACGTAAAATAAACTAACTCCGGTACTAGACTTCTAAGTTTGGTGCTCTTCCAATGGATATACACATAACACGGACCTTAGATTTATAGGGGTATTCTGCCGGATAATCTCCCTCTAGGAAAATTTCAAGAAATCCTGGTCTAACTTCCAACTTCTTGTCCACTGGACACCACCTCTTAGTACAATTGCTTCTGCTCCAGGCACCTGCCAAAAGTTCACATCGTAATATTAACAATAACATAAACTACAATACTAAGAATAAAACCAATAAGACTACTAAATAAACACGGGATTACTTAGAAATATTTGGTTACAATGGAAAAAATAAATCCCAAAACATCTTATCCAATTCGGTATGCAAATGTGCCTGGAATAAATGCATCACACAATGCATATACGTAAAAGGATCACCTCACCATAACTTTTGCTTTGAAGCCTTGCTGTGTCCTGCCTTTCTTGTTTCAGCTTTGCAAATAATCGCTGCTCTATGCGATCACTCAAAATTGTTTTAGGCAAATCCTTGGTTCCTAGAACAGCACTCTGCGGTAATGGCACATGGTCACCTCTTCTTCTATATAACAACTTGGACAAGTGTAGTCAGCCTGTCCACCATTCTTTCTTCTACCATAGAATAAATGCACAAATTTGATGATGCCACGCTTCACACTTGTCGCATTGGGAGCCACTGCACAAAATAAATATTCAGCATTTAGGACTATTTGTCATAAGCAAAACAACATCTTTATACGTTAAAATGGCATACCCATTCTTCAGTTTCGTCGTCATTTTTCTTTTTCCCCATCCTTGCCTTTGTAAGACCACTTCCATCAGCTACGATGGGTTTCACCAGCTCCGATGGTATAGGGCGTACCATTCCTTTTGATGCAAGCACCACAAGGTGTATAATGTATAGGGGCCGGTTCAAAGGTAAGCTTCTCCACTGCACATAATGGCAAGAGTTTCCACACATCGTATGTTCCACTGCTTGATTTTTTTTCCTGCTTTTGATTTGCTCTCAAAACATTGAAGCATACCTAAGAAGAGACTTTTTTGTATATCGAGCTTCATGAGGTGAAGGCATAATTAGCAAGATTACAACCACTACTGACCCATCTCATCTCCCAAACCAAAAGAGTAAAAAGCTTAAAATACAAGGAACAACCAAAAAAAGATCCTGAAAGGAGCTTAAGCAAGAGAAGAAAGACATAGATAAATCATAACATAAAATGCTCCAACAACTTTCACGAAATAAAAAGATAAAAATCAAAATACTTGCTCTCTTCTCCATCTATCAACTCAATCATCTAAAAGCCAGAAAATGAGACATTACTATTTATTATGACAATCCATAAATTCTTTAGCTTTTTGCAAACAAAATGATTCAATATCGAATTTTTTCTTTCATGGTTGGCTGCTTATTAGATTTAGAGTTTATGATAATGATAAAAGTCTTTGATAAATATGCATTCAGATGCAAACACTAACATTAAGGGCCCTTTATGGCCATGGACTACATGCATGAATATCTTAATCAATCATAACGAAAATCCAGCCATCAGCCCCAAAAAACAGACAACACATAATACTGACTTGGCCTACCCAATGCTGAGACCTATAATATGCTGTAATATGGTGCCGGACTTCTGACATTGTCAATGATACTCACTCATTTTCGCCTTGCCAGACTTAGATGCATTTTCGGAAGGTAATGGCGGAATTTCCATCTTAGACTGTTCCATTTCCTTCTCAGCTTTAATGACGTCCTATACACAAAATCCAGTAAGTTAATTTTTGCAGTAGGATCACCTTCTGGCATATGGATATAAGCATCTTCCAAGTCATCCGTTTCATTTCGATCATTTTGTAACAGTCCAACACTTCCAGAAACTTCCATTTTGTCTTATCACTGCTGCCACGATCACATGGATCACAGGGGATGCTACAGTTTGAGCAGTGAGAGAAAGTGGAACATGGGCTTGGTCGGCAGCAACTGCATCATACCTCTCACTTTCTTTGGCGGTGCTTGGTGCTTGAATCAGATGAAGAATCATATTTGAGGTCTTGACCCCACACACATGCTTTGGCACATAGAAGGAATTTGATCCGTGTATATTAGCACATCAGAGGTTTCTTTCTTACCAGCCCTGCAAGTGATGGCATGAAAGTTCATATCACAAGTCGTAGCCATATTTTCAATATAAATGGATTTTAAAAAAAGAACACTAGAAGCTCATGCACTACATCCAAAATTGAATGTTGCACTATAAAATCGCGATCAGCAAACTAGGTGTACCTAATACTAATATTCTGCAAAGAGAATGTATAATTAGACTTTCTTGCCCTTTCCATTTCTTGCTATTTCCATATTGTATGCAAAACAAGAGTCATTAAATGACTCACACCACAAACTTTGGAGCTCTGAAGTCTCATGGGTGGTTGCATATCCAACACATCATTTTCAGAATATAGAATAAGACAAGTAGAAGAGTAGTTGATGCTCGATACATGAGATAAACCCGACCCTTACACTATTGATTTAGCACTACTGCATTTGCCAAAGCAAATTTTCAGTGAAATAAACTTTGAATTAATTACGAAGAATAGCCAATATGTTATGAGAAACGGAATGCCTATAAAATGATAAATTTTCAATAGACCAGTTTTTGAATAAAACAAGGAGAAAATACATGAACCAAGCTTTGTGTTGTGAAATTTTGCATGTCTCGTGCTTGCCACCATTACCAGTGCCCCAATAATTAAATGTGCTGCAATTGGCTAACAATAGATAATGAGGAGCTGCTTTAATAGCAACACAAGCAAAACATAAAACCCCGCAAGTGACACATGAAAATAGTCCTTGCTCATGTGTTCAGAAGCTCTCTTTGTTTCAGAATTTACCAGCTATGCATAATGAGCCATAGAAGGAACCTCACTGCAAACTAGTGAAACATCATCATGAGCATTATAGCATGCCGTTTTGAACTCAAGATCAAGACTACACATTCAATTTCTATCCTCATACATTTATATTTTATTTTCATCTCACTGACTCATTAATATGAAATAAGTAAAATAACTTACACTTTATAAGCATGTAAACGTATATGAAATTAATATCTTGACTAATTACATTAAAAATTTTAGTTAGCATATTCTAAAGTAAAACCATAGACTATAATGAAATAAATTTTTAAATAGAAAGACACACAAAATTAATTACAAGACATGCTAGCTCTGAACTTCACGCAGAAATCCATTCACCACAATAACACAAGAGTTAAATCTCACTTCTATAACTTCCAACTTTGATGTGTAAAAAACTATCACCTACCTTACACTACCACTCCCACTCCCATCCTCTAGGAAATTGGGCTAACTTAACATCACTAAGGTATGCAATAAAATCTTTTTCAATCACTTGAAATAAGAACACACAGAAGCTTTAAGATATATCTTATCAGATTCCCCCAGACCGAAACCATGACAGCCCTCAAGCATGTCTCAATCCAAATACACGAATTATCCAAGTAGCAATTCTCAAATTTCCGTTCATGTCACTCAAGTATAACCCCTATACTAATAAGACTTAATAGTATAAGAAGAACCAGTAGTATTGAGACAAGCACTTGAGTCCACATACAACATTCAACACACAAGTATCCCATTGATTTCATCAAAATAAAATGAAACAAGTCTCAACACTCTCACAAGGGTATCACTGTATCACTCCACTCATAAAGTGTTTAGGAATTTGGGTTCCACTCAAATCAATACATAGAATGCCATTACCATAGGCTTGCTTGTGAATCAAATCTCCTCCACCAACGGAATGAAAATTAATACATGAATCAAAGGGTCTTTCCATGGGTTGTAATGGGGTTTAGGACAAGGTGTGGCAAAAGATAGGCTGAATTATGGCTTATGAATTCAAAGGAGTGATGCCGACCTAGTTGCTTATCCTTCCAACCTCACTGCCTTCAACTCGATTCGAAGAAACTTGAACAATCAAACACTTGATTTTTTTCGTTTTCTGTTTCTGTTTCTCCTTTTTTCTTTCCTCAATCTTTTCTTCTTTCGTTTCTTTTTTTCTTCTCTTCTTCTTCCTTTTCTTCTTTTTCTTCTTTTCTTCTTCTTTTTTCTTCTTTTTCTTCTTCTCTTTATTCTTTCTGTTACATCATTTGTTTCTTCATTTCATCGTTCCATTTCTTTTTTTCTTTTCCTTGGGGCTAGGAGTGCATCCCTCATATGCAACTTCATTTCATTCACTCATTTTCATGTCGATGTACAAGCAACCAAGCCAACACCATTCCCTTGAATGGGTTCAAAAATCACTTCAGAAGATAATCAAGAAAGGGGTGAATAAGCTTATAACGTGGTTTAACCAGCAAAAGAAAAGCCAAGGCTCAAATGAGTTTTTCTATGGGTGAATTCAAGGTAGGCTCTTTTGAGGTAATGGGGTACTCCTAAGTGCCCTTATCACTTTCATGCACCAATCTTACAAGAATGTGAACTCAAAATGTATTACACAAGCAAGTTCTAGAATGAACACACTAAGTTTGATGCCCTCAATCAAAAGAAATACAGGAGCACTATTTATGAAAGTGCTTTGGCCCAAAAGCTCACATAAAGGCTTTTGTGTTGATTCTTGAACATTGTTCATTTGATGCGGTCAATGGAACACACTTCACACAACTTTTTTTTTTATATGCCACTAGTGCTAGTTTCTCCTACTTATCTCGACTTATACCAAAAATTCCTATTAATCTAAGGGATATCAAAAGACAACAATCAAAAAATTCAAGTGCTACCACAGGATAATTCGCATATTTTTCTCAAGACACTAACATCCTTCACAAGTTTCAGTGTTCAATAAAAATTGCAACCCCCAAATAAAATTTTTTAGTCCCCACACATCACACATTCCAACACATTAATTCCCCGACTAATCTAATTCAATTGTCACAATGAACATTGGGCTCCAATCTCTTGTACTTTATTAAAGGAAAGAATGTTTGTCAAGTCACTCTAATCCAATTAGAGTAACATGTCATAATCCAAAGAGAGCACAAGCAACAATAAATCAAAGTTTTGGAAGTTCCTAGTCAAATCTTCCTTTATTTTTCTGAAACAAGTCTTTCATAACTACGTTCTATAGAGATTGTGCCTCTTTATGATCTAATTCAAATGTCAAAATGTATTAATGAGAAACAATGAGCTAAAGAAACTAAAGAAAAGATAAATTCAAGCATAGCAAATCTTATCTACGTATAAGAATTGCGAAACATACCTGTTAATCTCAAACCAAAGATAAAAATGCAGCAAATTTCATGCACCTCACAAACAATAATCATGAATATTGCCATATGGTTGTAACTACCAAGGGGTGCACATGTGAGGCAAGGTGCCATGAGCTCCACCAGCCTACCTTATCTGCATTGCCATTGCTCATGAAATTGAGGAAGCATACTAGTAAATATACATATGAAACGATGACTAACCCAGTGACACTAAAATAAAACTTAGAACATATCTGCATAAAGGTACCAGTTGCTTATCTCAATATAATTCTTATATAGTGTTCACGCAAAGTAATGCTCAAATTTTGCAATGCCATTTTTAGATTTTAAATGTAAAACTCAAGCACCCATGCTTCTCAAAATCCCGCTGTATGCAGTTGGAATAAACTCACAATCTTCAAAATGCTCAAGATCTTCATCAGCATTAGCAGCCTCATTTTGAAGCACCACATTCCTACATGATAATCGAGTTTCAACTTCAACTTCAAATAATAGCTCTTTATATTTGTGATAATGAATACATAGTTTATCCAGCAAAGTAATTTACCAAAGAGGAGGCCGTGCTCTAAAGACTTCATATTCAAGCTTTTGACCCAGCATACATGCTTTGGCACATAGATTGAATCTGATCCGCGTATTTTGGTACATCAAAAGGACCATGTTTCTTTTTAGCAGCCCTGCAAATGATCACATGAAAGTTCGCATCATAAGTCACAGCCATATATTTCATTCCATGTTCTAGAGAATGGAATGGAACACCACTATATCCATCAACTTCTGATTAGCTAACTTGGAAGAGTTTCATAAACGTAATTTTCAAGCAACAAATTGACTTTAAATAGTAGTATCAACTGCAACAAAGAAAAGAGTAAAAAATAACAAGATGGCAGAAAGTGTTGAAATATAACAATTATGGCCAGCCGCTGCACACAAATCATACTTAACATCAGATCATAAGGAAACAGAAATTGTTGAAGGCACTGTTTATAACTTCTCTCTTCATTCTTAGGAGCCGTAATTATACTACAAGAAAAGAAAAATCTATATAAAGCATAAAGAAGAACCAATGCAGTAGAATTTTGCGTTTAAGAGAAATAAAGTATCAATAAACTAAGCTAACATCAGAATTCATAATTGATTAGAGTCTTATTGTTCCACATGTATAAACACCAACCCATTAGAGCAAAATGTTAATCGTGCTGCAGCTAACTACTAAACGTTTAACAAGCAACCGTTTCAATTATTCAAGCTCTGCACCTTCAATTCTCTCCCCTAACTTCCCTTTCTCATATTAGCTAGCTCGCAGAAACATCAATTATGAGCAGCTTACAATAGTGCACAAGCAAGGCGAGAAAACAAAAAATCTCAAGGATACATGAAATTATATCACATGGCATATTTCAACCAACTTATTCCGCTTCTGTCATATCCTCCAGTCAATTGTTGTTTATTATACTCAATAAGCAGTTCTATTTCCTCAAGGGCCCCTGTCTTCAACCATGAAGGGGAGAAGGCTGGTTAAGAAAGAAGAAACGGGGGTTAACACAGCAAAACCCCAACATTCCTTCTCATATTTTCTTTCTTCTTTTGGCTATCCAAAACGTCTACCAATAGCATGAAAGCTCGATAGCACCACTAAATCACCAAAACTAAAAATAGAATAGTAGTTAGGAAATTCAAATGAACATGGAGAGGATTTACCATGAACACCAAAAGTCAGGAGAAACCTTACTTGTCTATAGCTAAAAAGTTTTGCATTGTTCGCAAACCTAAGGATTTCGAGCAACCATCAGAATGCAGCAGAAGCAGTGCATGCATGTTGTATGTGCAATATGATGAAGCTTCCTTCACTAGGAGATATTGTTCCACCCAGCTATATAAACACAGTAAGTTTGAGAACCAAGAAACAGGAGCAGCAGCCACAGTTCTACTTCATGTGTGTGAGGAAAAGAGTCGCACAATGAATGAAATGAAGGCGTAGGGCACGACATAATAAACTGAAAATTGCTACATAGGTAATGAACTTAAAATTGTGATATAGCAGGACAATGACAACAATATCAAAATTGATAGTTGCTAAAGTAAAATGAATCCTTGCTTACAGAACTGAAAAGGACAAACAAACTTCGCGATTTTGACAGCGAAATTACTCTGTGCATCAACAGCAGATGCTTTGATGCATTGTTAGAAAGATCAGTTTGGCCAGATGCCTTCAGAGCTCTTTCCGTCATCTTTTTTGTGAGTCAATTTCAATATTTTCCCTTGCAGATTTTCTTAGCATGGACAAGTAACTGAAACTAAGACAATAATTCAAGTAAAGTAGTATTACCTCACAACTCGCAATCTACAGTCTCATAATCAAACAACCACCAAACTTA